>NW_027141558.1:121161-141161 GCF_036365525.1 Heterodontus francisci
GTCAGTAACACAGGGCGCTGGGGGAGAGGGGTTACTGAGTGACAGTGTGATGGAGCTGGATTAACATCAGTAGAGATACAGTCAGTAACACAGGGCGCTGGGGGGAGAGAGGGGCTACTGAGTGACAGTGTGAGGGAGCTGGATTAACATCAGTAGAGATACAGTCAGTAACACAGGGTGCTGGGGGAGAGGGGTTACTGAGTGAAAGTGTGAGGGAGCTGGATTAACATCAGTAGAGATACAGTCAGTAACACAGGGCGCTGGGGGGGAGAGAGGGGTTACTGAGTGACAGTGTGAGGGAGCTGGATTAACATCAGTAGAGATACAGTCAGTAACACAGGGTGCTGGGGGGGAGAGGGGTTATTGAGTGACAGTGTGATGGAGCTGGATTAACATCAGTAGAGATACAGCCAGTAACACAGGGCGCTGGGGGAGAGAGAGGTTACTGAGTGACAGTGTGAGGGAGCTGGATTAACATCAGTAGAGATACAGTCAGTAACACAGGGCGCTGGGGGGAGAGGGGTTACTGACTGACAGTGTGAGGGAGCTGGATTAACATCAGTAGAGATACAGTCAGTAACACAGGGCGCTGCGGGGAGAGAGGGGCTACTGAGTGACAGCGTGAGGGAGCTGGATTAACATCAGTAGAGATACAGTCAGTAACACAGGGTGCTGGGGGGAGAGGGGTTACTGTGTGAAAGTGTGAGGGAGCTGGATTAACATCAGTAGAGATACAGTCAGTAACACAGGTCGCTGGGGGGAGAGGGGTTACTGAGTGACAGTGTGAGGGAGCTGGATTAACATCAGTAGAGATACAGTCAGTAACACAGGTCGCTGGGGAGAGACGGGTTACTGAGTGACAGTGTGAGGGAGCTGGATTAACATCAGTAGAGATACAGTCAGTAACACAGGTCGCTGGGGGGAGAGGGGTTACTGAGCGACAGTGTGAGGGAGCTGGATTAACATCAGTAGAGATACAGTCAGTAACACAGGGCGCTGGGGAGAGAGGAGTTACTGAGTGACAGTGTGATGGAGCTGGATTAACATCAGTAGAGATACAGTCAGTAACACAGGGCGCTGGGGGGAGAGGGGTTACTGTGTGAAAGTGTGAGGGAGCTGGATTAATATCAGTAGAGATACAGTCAGTAACACAGGGTGCTGGGGGGGAGAGGGGTTACTGAGTGACAGTGTGAGGGAGCTGGATTAACATCAGTAGAGATACAGTCAGTAACACAGGGCGCTGGGGAGAGAGGAGTTACTGAGTGACAGTGTGATGGAGCTGGATTAACATCAGTAGAGATACAGTCAGTAACACAGGGCGCTGGGGGGAGAGGGGTTACTGAGTGACAGTGTGAGGGAGCTGGATTAACATCAGTAGAGATACAGTCAGTAACACAGGGTGCTGGGGGAGAGGGGTTACTGAGTGACAGTGTGAGGGTGCTGGATTAACATCAGTAGAGATACAGTCAGTAACACAGGGCGCTGGGGGGGAGAGGGGTTACTGAGTGACAGTGTGATGGAGCTGGATTAACATCAGTAGAGATACAGTCAGTAACACAGGGCGCTGGGGGGGAGAGGGGTTACTGAGTGACAGTGTGAGGGAGCTGGATTAACATCAGTAGAGATACAGTCAGTAACACAGGGCGCTGGGGGAGAGAGGGGTTACTGAGTGACAGTGTGATGGAGCTGGATTAACATCAGTAGAGATACAGTCAGTAACACAGGGCGCTGGGGGAGGGAGAGGGGTTACTGAGTGACAGTGTGAGGGAGCTGGATTAACATCAGTAGAGATACAGTCAGTAACACAGGGCGCTGGGGGAGAGGAGTTACTGAGTGACAGTGTGAGGGAGCTGGATTAACATCAGTAGAGATACAGTTAGTAACACAGAGCGCTGGGTAGAGAGGGGTTACTGAGTGACAGTGTGAGGGAGCTGGATTAACATCAGTAGAGATACAGTCAGTAACACAGGGTGCTGGGGGAGAGGGGTTACTGAGTGACAGTGTGAGGGAGCTGGATTAACATCAGTAGAGATACAGTCAGTAACACAGGGTGCTGGGGGGAGAGGGGTTACTGAGTGACAGTGTGAGGGAGCTGGATTAACATCAGTAGAGATACAGTCAGTAACACAGGGCGCTGGGGGAGAGAGGGGTTACTGAGTGACAGTGTGAGGGAGCTGGATTAACATCAGTAGAGATACAGTCAGTAACACAGGGCGCTGGGGAGAGAGGGGTTACTGAGTGACAGTGTGATGGAGCTGGATTAACATCAGTAGAGATACAGTCAGTAACACAGGGTGCTGGGGGAGAGAGGGGTTACTGAGTGACAGTGTGAGGGAGCTGGATTAATATTTACCTCTAATAGAAGTATCACAAGCGCTCCAAAGACACTAACAATCTCTCCGACTAGTCGAATATGGTCCTCCTTCCCAGTATATGCTTCCTGTTAACAAACACAGAGACACTCGGGTCAGGGTGATTAACACACAGGCAGTGTCAGTGCACAAATATAATTACATACAGACACTCACCCACACTGACACAGATCCTCACACCGATAAACTCACCCTCACAGCTGAGTAACCGTCTCTCACCTGCAGATTTCTTTGAACCAAGATAGTTGTGTCCCTTGGGTCCGTGATGTTTCCTTTCCGCATTTTTAGTGGGCGATAAGCACAACAGAGAGTAAAGGTGATAATGTAAACCAGGTAGAGGAAGGTCAGAATCCAGAAATAATACTTCCCATATTTATTCCACTTCAAACTAATCAGACGCTGAAGAGGAGCAAGGTCCAGGATCCGGAGTGCCTGAGATAGGGAAATTCAGTCAGGAAAAAGCAATGAGAACAGGGAACAAACATTCCCCTTGGAACAGTCATTTCCACTGCACACAATCCCAATGGACCCAAACCCCTACCTGTTCACTCCTGCCGTACACATTCCCAATGGACCCAAACCCCTACCTGTTCACTCCTGCCGTACACAATCCCAATGGACCCAAACCACTTCCCGTTCACTCCCGCTGTACACAATCCCAATGGACCCAAACCTCTTCCCATTCACTCCCACGGCACACAATTTCTATGGACCCAAACCCCTTCCCGTTCACTCTCCACCATACACAATCCCGATGGATCCAACCCCTTCCCATTCACTCCCACCGTACACAATCCCAATGGACCCAAACCCCTTCCCGTTCACTCCCACCGTACACAATCCCAATGGACCCCGAACCCTTTCCCATTCACTCCCACCGTACACAATCCCAATGGACCCCGAACCCCTTCCCGTTCACTCCCACCGTACACAATCCCAATGGACCCAAACCCCTTCCCGTTCACTCCCACCGCACACAATCCCAATGGACCCAAACCCCTCCCCGTTCACTCCCACTGTACACAATCCCAATGGACCCAAACCCCTTCCCGTTCACTCCCACCGTACACAATCCCAATGGACCCCGAACCCCTTCCCGTTCACTCCCACCGTACACAATCCCAATGGACCCAAACCCCTCCCCGTTCACTCCCACTGTACACAATCCCAATGGACCCAAACCCTTTCCCGTTCACTCCCACCGTACACAATCCCAATGATCCAGGATTGTTTCTGGATTTGAAGGGATGGTTGTTTGACTGTCTGTGTACAGCTGAGGTGATTGATCCAGTCTGTGAATATACCTCATCTTTTTTGCTGGAAACCACGAGCTCGAGAACGGAATAATCTTCTCCCCACGAGTCGATTTCGGAGAGATTGTACAAGCAGTTGGTGATGGGCCCGAAAGTCCATTGTATCAATCGTCTTTTATTCATCAAGTGCTGAAACATCTGAGAATTAATGACCTCAATCAAAGTCAACAAATTCAGCGATCAAAAGTCTCGCACTCACCCCTGACCCCTCACCAAACCCCCGACCCCTCAGCCAAACCCCGACCCCTCAGCCAAACCCCCGACCCCTCGGCCAAACCCCCGACCCCTCGGCCAAACCCCGACCTCTCGGCCAAACCCCCGACCCCTCGGCCAAACCCCCGACCCCTCGGCCAAACCCCGACCTCTCGGCCAAATCCCGACCCCCTCAGCCAAACCCCGACCCCTCGGCCAAACCCCCGACCCCTCGGCCAAACCCCTGACCCCTCACCAAACCCCCGACCCCTCGGCCAAACCCCTGACCTTCGGCCAAACCCCCGACCCCTCAGCCAAACCCCCCGACCCCTCACCAAACCCCCGACCCCTCAGCCAAACCCCTGACCCCTCGGCCAAACCCCTGACCCCTCGGCCAAATCCCGACCCCCTCAGCCAAACCCCCGACCTTCGGCCAAACCCCCGACCCCTCAGCCAAACCCCCCGACCCCTCACCAAACCCCCGACCCCTCGGCCAAACCCCCGACCTCTCGGCCAAACCCCCGACCCCTCGGCCAAACCCCCGACCCCTCGGCCAAACCCCCGACCCCTCGGCCAAACCCCCGACCCCTCGGCCAAACCCCCGACCCCTCGGCCAAACCCCTGACCCCTCGGCCAAACCCCCGACCCCTCGGCCAAACCCCCGACCCCTCGGCCAAACCCCGACCCCTCGGCCAAACCCCCGACCCCTCGGCCAAACCCCCGACCCCTCGGCCAAACCCCCGACCCCTCGGCCAAACCCCCGACCCCTCACCAAACCCCCGACCCCTCAGCCAAACCCCTGACCCCTCGGCCAAACCCCTGACCCCTCACCAAACCCCCGACCTTCGGCCAAACCCCCGACCCCTCAGCCAAACCCCCCGACCCCTCACCAAACCCCCGACCCCTCAGCCAAACCCCTGACCCCTCGGCCAAACCCCCGACCCCTCGGCCAAACCCCCGACCTTCGGCCAAACCCCCGACCTTCGGCCAAACCCCCGACCCCTCGGCCAAACCCCTGACCCCTCGGCCAAACCCCGACCCCCTCAGCCAAACCCCTGACCCCTCGGCCAAACCCCCGACCTCTCGGCCAAACCCCGACCCCTCGGCCAAACCCCCGACCCCTCGGCCAAACCCCCGACCCCTCGGCCAAACCCCCGACCCCTCGGCCAAACCCCCGACCTTCGGCCAAACCCCGACCTCTCGGCCAAACCCCGACCCCCTCAGCCAAACCCCCGACCTTCGGCCAAACCCCCGACCCCTCAGCCAAACCCCCGACCCCTCAGCCAAACCCCCGATCCCTCAGCCAAACCCCTGACCCCTCAGCCAAACCCCCGACCCCTCAGCCAAACCCCCCGACCCCTCAGCCAAACCCCCGACCCCTCAGCCAAACCCCCCGACCCCTCAGCCAAACCCCCGACCTTCGGCCAAACCCCCGACCCCTCGGCCAAACCCCGACCCCTCGGCCAAACCCCCTGACCCCTCGGCCAAACCCCCCGGCCCCTCGGCCAAACTCCCGACCTTCGGCCAATCCCCCGACCCCTCAGCCAAACCCCCGACCCATCACCAAACCCCCGACCTTCGGCCAAACCCCCGACCCCTCGGCCAAACCCCGACCCCTCAGCCAAACCCCCGACCTTTGGCCAAACCCCCGACCCCTCGGCCAAACCCCGACCCCTCGGCCAAACCCCCGACCCCTCAGCCAAACCCCCCGACCCCTCACCAAACCCCTGACCTCTCAGCCAAACCCCCGACCCCTCACCAAACCTCTGACCTCTCAGCCAAACCCCCGACCTCAAAGCCAAGAGTCCGACCCTTCACCCTCTGAGATGATTACAGAAGAGAGAGTGAGGGAACTAATTTCAGAGTATGAACCACAGATACAGTCACAAACCTTACACACACTCACACACACACTCACACACGTTCACTCACACACACACGTTCACTCACACACACACGTTCACTCACACACACACACACACACACACACACACACACACGTTCACTCACACACACACACACGTTCATTCACACACACACACACGTTCATTCACACTCACACACACGTTCATTCACATGCACACACACGTTCATTCACACACACACACGTTCATTCACATACACACACGTTCATTCACATACACACACGTTCATTCACACACACACACACACACACACACACACACGTTCATTCACACACACACACACACACACACGTTCATTCACACGCACACACGTTCATTCACACACACACACGTTCATTCACACACACACACACACGTTCATTCACACGCACACACACGTTCACTCACACACACACACACACGTTCATTCACACTCACACACACGTTCATTCACATACACACACACGTTCACTCACACACACACGTTCATTCACACACACACGTTCATTCACACTCACACACACGTTCATTCACGCACACACACATGTTCATTCACATGCACACACACGTTCATTCACATACACACACGTTCATTCACACACACACACACACACGTTCATTCACACGCACACACGTTCATTCACATACACACACGTTCATTCACACACACACACACACACGTTCATTCACACACACACACACACGTTCATTCACACGCACACACACGTTCACTCACACACACACACACACGTTCACTCACACACACCCACGTTCATTCACACACCCACACACGTTCATTCACATACACACACACACACGCACACGTTCATTCACACACACGTTCATTCACACACACGTTCACTCACACACACCCACGTTCATTCGCACACACACACATGTTCATTCACATACACACACACGTTCACTCACATACACACACACGTTCACTCACACACACACACGTTCATTCACACACCCACACACGTTCATTCACATACACACACACACACACACACACATGTTCATTCACATACACACACACGTTCATTCACACACACGTTCATTCACACACACACACACGTTCACTCACACACACACACGTTCATTCACACTCACACACACGTTCACTCACACACACCCACGTTCATTCACACACACACACACACATGTTCATTCACATACACACACACGTTCACTCACACACACCCACGTTCATTCACATACACACACACACACACATGTTCATTCACATACACACCCACGTTCATTCACACACACGTTCATTCACACACACACACACGTTCACTCACACACACACACACGTTCACTCACACACACCCACGTTCATTCACACACACACACATGTTCATTCACACACACACACACGTTCACTCACACACACCCACGTTCATTCACACACACACACACACACGTTCATTCACATACACACACACGTTCATTCACACACACGTTCATTCACACACACACACACGTTCACTCACACACACCCACGTTCATTCACACACACACACACACACACATGTTCATTCACATACACACACACGTTCACTCACACACACCCACGTTCATTCACACACCCACACACGTTCATTCACATACACACACACGTTCACTCACACACATACACACATGTTCATTCACACACACGTTCATTCACATACACACATTCACACACCCATTGTACTCTCACCACAATATTGCCTTCCACAGCAGCCAGTTTAATGGGAGTAAGACCATCCTTGTTTGGGATCATTTCGGCAGTGATCCCGTTCTCTGCTTCATCAAAGGACTGGATGAAATCGTACACCTGACACGCAATAGTTTTGTTGGGTTGTAGAGTGAGGACATGTAGGACAGTGTTACCTGGAGAGGGAGAGAGAGGGGAAAGGACAAGGAGACAATACATGCAAATGTTCACTCAGCACTGAATACTCCCACTGTACACAATCCCAATGGATCCAAACACCCTTCCCGTTCACTCCCACTGTACACAATCCTAATCCCAAACTCCTTCCCGTTCACTCCCACTGTACAAAATCCTAATCCCAAACACCCTTCCCGTTCACTCCCACTGTACACAATCCCAATGGACCCAAACACCCTTCCCGTTCACTCCCACTGTACACAATCCCAATGGACCCAAACACCCTTCCCGTTCACTCCCACTGTACACAATCCCAATGGACCCAAACACCCTTCCCGTTCACTCCCACTGTACACAATCCTAATCCCAAACTCCTTCCCCTTCACTCCCACTGTACAAAATCCTAATCCCAAACTCCTTCCCATTCACTCCCACTGTACACAATCCCAATCCCAATGGACCCAAACCCCCTACCCGTTCACTCCCACCATACACAATCCTAATCCCAAACTCCTTCCCGTTCACTCCCACTGTACAAAATCCTAATCCCAAACTCCTACCCGTTCACTCCCACCATACACAATCCTAATCCCAAACTCCTTCCCCTTCACTCCCACTGTACAAAATCCTAATCCCAAACTCCTTCCCATTCACTCCCACCATACACAATCCTAATCCCAAACTCCTTCCCCTTCACTCCCACTGTACAAAATCCTAATCCCAAACTCCTTCCCATTCACTCCCACTGTACAAAATCCTAATCCCAAACTCCTTCCCATTCACTCCCACTGTACACAATCCCAATCCCAATGGACCCAAACCCCCTACCCGTTCACTCCCACCATACACAATCCTAATCCCAAACTCCTTCCCGTTCACTCCCACTGTACAAAATCCTAATCCCAAACTCCTTCCCCTTCACTCCCACTGTACACAATACTAATCCCAAACACCCTTCCCGTTCACTCCCACTGTACACAATCCCAATGGACCCAAACACCCTTCCCGTTCACTCCCACTGTACAAAATCCTAATCCCAAACTCCTTCCCATTCACTCCCACTGTACACAATCCCAATCCCAATGGACCCAAACCCCCTACCCGTTCACTCCCACCATACACAATCCTAAACCCAAACTCCTTCTCGTTCACTCCCACTGTACAAAATCCTAATCCCAAACTCCTTCCCATTCACTCCCACTGTACACAATCCCAATCCAAATGGACCCAAACCCAAACTCGGGGCGGCACAGTGGCGCAGTGGTTAGCACCGCAGCCTCACAGCTCCAGTGACCCGGGTTCAATTCTGGGTACTGCCTGTGCAGAGTTTGCAAGCTCCCCCTGTGACCGCGTGGGTTTCCGCCGGGTTCTCCGGTTTCCTCCCACAGCCAAAGACTTGCAGGTTGATAGGTAAATTGGCCATTGTAAATTACCCCGAGTGTAGGTAGGTGGTAGGAGAACAGTGAGGATGTGGTGGGGAATATGGGATTAATGTACGATTAGTATAAATGGGTGGTTGTTGGTCGGCACAGACTCGGTGGGCCGAAGGGCCTGTTTCAGTGCTGTATCTCTAAATAAAAATAAATAAATAACCTCTTCCCGTTCACTCCCACTGTACACAATCCCAATGGACTCCAAACCCCTTCCTGTTCACTCCCACTGCACACATTCCCAATGGACTTAAATCCCATCCCGTTCACTCCCACTGTACACAATCCCAATGGACCCCGAACCTCTTCCCGTTCACTCCCACTGTACACAATCCCAATGGACTCCAAACCCCTTCCCATTCACTCCCACCATACACAATCCCAATGGACCCAAACCCCTTCCCGTTCACTCCCACTGCACAAAATCCCAAACCCCTTCCCGTTCACTCCCACCATACACAATCCCAATGGACCCAAACCCCTTCCCGTTCACTCCCACTGCACAAAATCCCAAACCCCTTCCCGTTCACTCCCACTGCACAAAATCCCAAACCCCTTCCCGTTCACTCCCACCATACACAATCCCAATGGACCCAAACCCCTTCCCGTTCACTCCCACTGCACACAATCCCAAACCCCTTCCCGTTCACACCCACTGTACACAATCCCAATGGACCCAAACCCCTTCCCGTTCACACCCACTGTACACAATCCCAATGGACCCAAACCCCTTCCCGTTCACCCCCACCGTACACAATTCCAATGGACCCAAACCCCTTCCCGTTCACCCCCACCATACACAATCCCAATGGACGCCAAACCCCTTCCCGTTCACACCCACTGTACACAATCCCAATGGACCCAAACCCCTTCCCGTTCACTCCCACTGTACACAATCCCAATGGACCCAAAACCCATCCCGTTCACTCCCACTGTACACAATCCCAATGGACCCAAACCCCTTCCCGTTCACCCCCACCGTACACAATTCCAATGGACCCAAACCCCTTCCCGTTCACTCCCACTGTACACAATCCCAATGGACCCAAACCCCTTCCCGTTCACCCCCACCATACACAATCCCAATGGACCCAAACCCCTTCCCGTTCACCCCCACCATACACAATCCCAATGGACCCAAACCCCTTCCCGTTCACCCCCACCGTACACAATCCCAATGGACCCAAACCCCTTCCCGTTCACACCCACTGTACACAATCCCAATGGACCCAAACCCCTTCCCGTTCACCCCCACCATACACAATCCCAATGGACGCCAAACCCCTTCCCGTTCACACCCACTGTACACAATCCCAATGGACCCAAAACCCATCCCGTTCACACCCACTGTACACAATCCCAATGGACCCAAACCCCTTCCCGTTCACTCCCACCGTACACAATTCCAATGGACCCAAACCCCTTCCCGTTCACTCCCACCATACACAATCCCAATGGACCCAAACCCCTTCCCGTTCACCCCCACCATACACAATCCCAATGGACGCCAAACCCCTTCCCGTTCACACCCACTGTACACAATCCCAATGGACCCAAACCCCTTCCCGTTCACCCCCACCATACACAATCCCAATGGACCCAAACCCCTTCCCGTTCACTCCCACTGTACACAATCCCAATGGACCCAAAACCCATCCCGTTCACTCCCACTGTACACAATCCCAATGGACCCAAACCCCTTCCCGTTCACTCCCACCATACACAATCCCAATGGACCCAAACCCCTTCCCGTTCACTCCCACTGTACACAATCCCAATGGACCCAAACCCCTTCCCGTTCACCCCCACCATACACAATCCCAATGGACCCAAACCCCTTCCCGTTCACTCCCACTGTACACAATCCCAATGGACCCAAAACCCATCCCGTTCACTCCCACTGTACACAATCCCAATGGACCCAAAACCCATCCCGTTCACTCCCACTGTACACAATCCCAATGGACCCAAACCCCTTCCCGTTCACTCCCACCATACACAATCCCAATGGACCCAAACCCCTTCCCGTTCACTCCCACTGTACACAATCCCAATGGACCCAAACCTCTTCCCGTTCACTCCCACTGTAATCTCCAGCCCAATTCTCAACACTCACCGAGGGTGTCCAGTGCCTTGATGTCAGCCCCACTCTGGATCAGAAGGCGGATAATCTCTTCATTCCCGATGCAGGCAGCAAAAGACAGGATATGCTCCCCTAATAGGGAAAAGGAGACCAATTCAAGATTTGTTTCAGGATACTCTCTCCCAGCCCTCCATTTCCCCCAATCCATCTCCCCTCTCTCCCTCCCTTCCACCACACCCCTCAAAACCTCAGCCCCTCCCTCTCCTGGGCCCTCCTCACTCACCGAAGTACAGAAGATTCTTTGGGCCTCTTGTGAAGTAGGTGCCAGTTGCACGGGGAGACCTCACGTCCGCCCCCTGTGAGATCATCGCCCTCACCAGCTTCATGTCCTGATTTATCACTGCGATGTGCATGGGCGTCTCACCTGGGAAACACAACAGCACGAGGAATTGTCGACTCAGATTAAACACCAGCAAACCTCAACCAACCCTACACAACTGTCGGGGGGTCAGTACTGAGGGAGTGCCACACTGTCGGAGAGTCAGTACTGAGGGAGTGCCGCACTGTCGGAGAGTCAGTACTGAGGGAGTGCCGCACTGTCGGAGAGTCAGTACTGAGGGAGTGCCGCACTGTCGGAGAGTCAGTACTGAGGGAGTGCCGCACTGTCGGAGAGTCAGTACTGAGGGAGTGCCGCACTGTCGGAGGGTCAGTACTGAGGGAGTGCCGCACTGTCAGAGGGTCAGTACTGAGGGAGCGCCGCACTGTCGGAGAGTCAGTACTGAGGGAGTGCCGCACTGTCAGAGGGTCAGTACTGAGGGAGCGCCGCACTGTCGGAGAGTCAGTACTGAGGGAGTGCTGCACTGTCGGAGGGTCAGTACTGAGGGAGTGCTGCACTGTCAGAGGGTCAGTACTGAGGGAGTGCCGCACTGTCGGAGGGTCAGTACTGAGGGAGTGCTGCACTGTCAGAGGGTCAGTACTGAGGGAGTGCTGGACTTGCGGAGGGTCAGTACTGAGGGAGCGCCGCACTGTCGGAGGGTCAGTACTGAGGGAGTGCTGCACTGTCGGAGGGTCAGTACTGAGGGAGTGCTGCACTGTCGGAGGGTCAGTACTGAGGGAGTGCTGCACTGTCAGAGGGTCAGTACTGAGGGAGTGCCGCACTGTCGGAGGGTCAGTACTGAGGGAGTGCCGCACTGTCGGAGGGTCAGTACTGAGGGAGTGCCGCACTGTCGGAGGGTCAGTACTGAGGGAGTGCCGCACTGTCGGAAGGTCAGGACTGAGGGAGCGCCGCACTGTCGGAGGGTCAGTACTGAGGGAGTGCTGCACTGTCGGAGGGTCAGTCCTGAGGGAGTGCTGCACTGTCAGAGGATCAGTACTGAGGGAGTGCCGCACTGTCGGAGGGTCAGTACTGAGGGAGTGCTGCACTGTCAGAGGGTCAGTACTGAGGGAGTGCTGGACTTGCGGAGGGTCAGTACTGAGGGAGTGCTGCACTGTCGGAGGGTCAGTACTGAGGGAGCGCCGCACTGTCGGAGGATCAGTACTGAGGGGGTGCCGCACTGTCGGAGAGTCAGTACTGAGGGAGCGCCGCACTGTCGGAGGGTCAGTACTGAGGGAGCGCCGCACTGTCGGAGGGTCAGCACTGAGGGAGTGCCGCACTGTCGGAGGGTCAGTACTGAGGGAGTGCCGCACTGTCGGAGGGTCAGTACTGAGGGATTGCACAAGTATTCAATTAAAAACCACCAGCATACCTTTGTAGAGCTCAGAAACAGCCATTTCATTCACCAGCTCTGGAGCAGCGTCCAAGATCATTCGTGCAGCTTCATAGTTACTGTACAAAGTGGCGATGTGTAATACAGTCTCCCCAAGGGCACCTGTGGTCGAGGGAGAGCAGGTTAGTGTCATTGAACACAGAGCTGCTGACCAGCTCAGAGATTACTCAACACACAGACACCCGCTAAATTGCTGGAATAAATATTTTTCATTCATTCATGGGATGTGGGCGTCACTGGCCAGGCCAGCATTTGTTGCCCATCACTAATTGCCCCTTGAGAAGGTGGTGGTGAGCTGCCTTCTTGAACCACTGCAGTCCTTGGGGTGTAAGTACACCCACAGTGCTGTTAGGGAGGGAGTTCCAGGATTTTGACCCAGCGACAGTGAAGGAACGGCGATATAGTTCCAAGTCAGGATGGTGTGTGACTTGGAGGGGAACTTGCAGGTGGTGGTGTTCCCATGTATCTGTTGCCCTTGTCCTTCTAGGTGGTAGAGGTCGCGGGTTTGGAAGGTGCTGTCTAAGGAGCCTTGGTGCATTGCTGCAGTGCATCTTGTAGATGGTACACACTGCTGCCACTGTGTGTCGGTGGTGGAGGGAGTGAATGTTTGTGGATGGGGTGCCAATCGAGCGGGCTGCTTTGTTCTGGATGGTGTCCCAGCCTTCGACATTACAAGATGGGTGACAAATACACGGGGTTACTATTCAACTGAAATACTCACTCACCAGTCCCCAGTTCACACTCACTCCCCGGTCTCCGGTTAACACTCACTACCCGGTCTCCGGTTCACACTCACTCCCCGGTCTCCGGTTCACCCTCACTACCCGGTCTCCGGTTAACACTCACTCCCCGGTCTCCGGTTCACACTCACTCCCCGGTCTCCGGTTAACACTCACTCACCAGTCCCCAGTTCACACTCACTCCCCGGTCTCCGGTTCACACTCACTCCCCGGTCTCCGGTTCACACTCACTCCCCGGTCTCCGGTTCACACTCACTCTCCGGTCTCCGGTTAACATTCACTCACCAGTCCCCAGTTCACACTCACTCCCCGGTCTCCGGTTAACACTCACTCACCAGTCCCCAGTTCACACTCACTCCCCAGTCTCCGGTTAACACTCACTCCCCGGTCTCCGGTTCACACTCACTCCCCGGTCTCCGGTTAACACTCACTCACCAGTCCCCAGTTCACACTCACTCCCCGGTCTCCGGTTAACACTCACTCACCAGTCCCCAGTTCACACTCACTCCCCGGTCTCCGGTTCACACTCACTCCCCGGTCTCCGGTTAACACTCACCCCCCGCTCCCCGGTTCACCCTCACTACCCGGTCTCTAGTTCACACCCACTCCCCTGTCCCCGGTTCACACTCACTCCCCTGTCCCCAGAACACACTCGCTCCCCGGTCTCCAGTTCACACTCGCTCCCCGGTCTCCAGTTCACACTCGCTCCCCGGTCTCCAGTTCACACTCGCTCCCTGGTCTTCGGTTCACACTTACTCCCTGATCTCCAGATCACACTCACTCCCCATCCCCCGTTCACACTCACTCCCCGGTCTCCGTTTCACACTCACTCCCCAGTCCCCAGTTCACACTCACTCCCTGGTCCCGGTTCACACTCACTCCCCGGTCTCCAGTTCACACTCACTCCCCGGTCACCGGTTCACACTCACTCCCCGGTCCCGGTTCACCCTCGCTCCCCGGTCTCCATTTCACACTCACTCCCCGCTCTCCATTTCACACTCACTCCCCGCTCCCCAGTTCACACTCACTCCCCAGTCTCCAGTTCACACTCACTCCCCAGTCTCCAGTTCACACTCACTCCCCGGTCCCCAGTTCACACTCACTCCCTGGTCCCGGTTCACACTCACTCCCCGGTCCCCAGTTCACACTCACTCCCTGGTCCCGGTTCACACTCACTCCCTGGTCTCCAGTTCACACTCACTCCCCGGTCACCAGTTCACACTCGCTCCCCGGTCCCCGGTTCACCCTCACTCCCCGGTCTCCAGTTCACACTCACTCCCCGGTCTCCAGTTCACACTCACTCCCCGCTCCCCAGTTCACACTCACTCCCAGGTCTCCAGTTCACACTCACTCCCCGGTCCCCAGTTCACACTCACTCCCCGGTCCCCGGTTCACACTCACTCCCCGGTCCCCGGTTCACGCTCGCTCCCCTGTACCCAGTTCACACTTACTCCTTGATCTCTGGATCACACTCACTCCCCGGTCTCCGGTTCACACTCACTCTCCGGTCTTCGGTTCACACACACTCCTCGATCTCCGGTTCACACTTACTCCCTGATCTCCAGATTACACTCACTCCCCAGCCCCCGTTCACACTCACTCCCCGGTCTCCAGTTCATACTCACTCCCCAGTCTCCAGTTCATACTCACTCCCCAGTCTCCAGTTCACACTCACTCCCCGGTCCCCAGTTCACACATACTCCTCGATCTCCGGTTCACACTTACTCCCTGATCTCCAGATTACACTCACTCCCCATCCCCCGTTCACACTCACTCCCCGGTCTCCAGTTCACACTCACTCCCCAGTCCCCGGTTCACACTCATTCCCTGGTCTCCAGATCACACTCACTCCCCATCTCCGGTTCACACTCACTCCCCAGTCTCCAGTTCACACTCACTCCCCAGTCTCCAGTTCACACTCACTCCCCAGTCCCCGGTTCACACTCACTCCCTGTTCTCCAGATCACACTCACTCCCCGGTCCCCAGTTCACATTCACTCCCCGGTCTCCGGTTCACACTCACTCCCCGGGCTCTGGTTCACACTCACTCCCCGGTCTCCAGTTCACACTCATATCCCCGGTCTCCAGTTCACACTCACTCCCCGGTCTCCGGTTCACACTCACTCCCCGGTCTCCATTTCACACTCACTCCCCGCTCCCCAGTTCACACTCACTCCCCGGTCTCCAGTTCACCCTCACTCCCCGGTCTCCAGTTCACACTCACTCCCCGGTCTCCAGTTCACACTCACTCCCCGGTCTCCAGTTCACACTCACTCCCCGGTCCCCGGTTCACACTCACTCCCCGGTCCCCGGTTCACACTCACTCCCCGGTCCCCGGTTCACACTCACTCCCCGGTCCCCGGTTCACACTCACTCCCCGGTCCCCGGTTCACACTCACTCCCCGGTCTCCGGTTCACACTCACTCCCCGGTTCACACTCGCTCCCCTGTACCCAGTTCACACTTACTCCTTGATCTCCGGATCACACTCACTCCCCGGTCTCCGGTTCACAGTCACTCCCCGGTCTCCAGTTCACACACACTCCTCGATCTCCGGTTCACACTTACTCCCTGATCTCCAGATTACACTCACTCCCCATCCCCCATTCACACTCACTCCCCGGTCTCCAGTTCATACTCACTCCCCAGTCTCCAGTTCACACTCACTCCCCAGTCTCCAGTTCACACTCACTCCCCAGTCTCCAGTTCACACTCACTCCCTGGTCTCCAGATCACACTCACTCCCCGTCTTGGGTTCACACTCACTCCCCAGTCTCCAGTTCACACTCACTCCCCAGTCCCCGGTTCACACTCACTCCCCAGTCCCCAGTTCACACATACTCCTCGATCTCCGGTTCACACTTACTCCCTAATCTCCAGATTACACTCACTCCCCATCCCCCGTTCACACTCACTCCCCGGTCTCCAGTTCATACTCACTCCCCAGTCTCCAGTTCACACTCACTCCCCAGTCCCCGGTTCACACTCACTCCCTGGTCTCCAGATCACACTCACTCCCCGTCTCCGGTTCACACTCACTCCCCAGTCTCCAGTTCACACTCACTCCCCAGTCTCCAGTTCACACTCACTCCGCAGTCCCCGGTTCACACTCACTCCCCCGTCTCCAGATCACACTCACTCCCCCGTCCCCAGTTCACACTCACTGCCCAGTCTCCAGTTCACACTCACTCCCCTGTCCCCAGTTCACACTCACTCCCCTGTCCCCAGTTCACACTCACTCCCCGGTCCCCGGTTCACACTCACTCCCCTGTCCCCGGTTCACACTCACTCCCCTGTCCCCGGTTCACACTCACTCCCCGGTCCCCAGTTCACACTCACTCCCCGGTCCCCAGTTCACACTCACTCCCCTGTCCCCAGTTCACACTCACTCCCCGGTCCCCAGTTCACACTCACTCCCCGGTCACCGGTTCACACTCACTCCCCGGTCCCGGTTCACCCTCGCTCCCCGGTCTCCATTTCACACTCACTCCCCGCTCTCCATTTCACACTCACTCCCCGCTCCCCAGTTCACACTCACTCCCCAGTCTCCAGTTCACACTCACTCCCCAGTCTCCAGTTCACACTCACTCCCCGGTCCCCAGTTCACACTCACTCCCTGGTCCCGGTTCACACTCACTCCCCGGTCCCCAGTTCACACTCACTCCCTGGTCCCGGTTCACACTCACTCCCTGGTCTCCAGTTCACACTCACTCCCCGGTCACCAGTTCACACTCGCTCCCCGGTCCCCGGTTCACCCTCACTCCCCGGTCTCCAGTTCACACTCACTCCCCGGTCTCCAGTTCACACTCACTCCCCGCTCCCCAGTTCACACTCACTCCCAGGTCTCCAGTTCACACTCACTCCCCGGTCCCCAGTTCACACTCACTCCCCGGTCCCCGGTTCACACTCACTCCCCGGTCCCCGGTTCACGCTCGCTCCCCTGTACCCAGTTCACACTTACTCCTTGATCTCTGGATCACACTCACTCCCCGGTCTCCGGTTCACACTCACTCTCCGGTCTTCGGTTCACACACACTCCTCGATCTCCGGTTCACACTTACTCCCTGATCTCCAGATTACACTCACTCCCCAGCCCCCGTTCACACTCACTCCCCGGTCTCCAGTTCATACTCACTCCCCAGTCTCCAGTTCATACTCACTCCCCAGTCTCCAGTTCACACTCACTCCCCGGTCCCCAGTTCACACATACTCCTCGATCTCCGGTTCACACTTACTCCCTGATCTCCAGATTACACTCACTCCCCATCCCCCGTTCACACTCACTCCCCGGTCTCCAGTTCACACTCACTCCCCAGTCCCCGGTTCACACTCATTCCCTGGTCTCCAGATCACACTCACTCCCCATCTCCGGTTCACACTCACTCCCCAGTCTCCAGTTCACACTCACTCCCCAGTCTCCAGTTCACACTCACTCCCCAGTCCCCGGTTCACACTCACTCCCTGGTCTCCAGATCACACTCACTCCCCGGTCCCCAGTTCACATTCACTCCCCGGTCTCCGGTTCACACTCACTCCCCGGGCTCTGGTTCACACTCACTCCCCGGGCTCCAGTTCACACTCATATCCCCGGTCTCCAGTTCACACTCACTCCCTGGTCTCCGGTTCACACTCACTCCCCGGTCTCCATTTCACACTCACTCCCCGCTCCCCAGTTCACACTCACTCCCCGGTCTCCAGTTCACCCTCACTCCCCGGTCTCCAGTTCACACTCACTCCCCGGTCTCCAGTTCACACTCACTCCCCGGTCTCCAGTTCACACTCACTCCCCGGTCTCCATTTCACACTCACTCCCCGGTCCCCAGTTCACACTCACTCCCCGGTCCCCGGTTCACACTCACTCCCCGGTCCCCGGTTCACACTCACTCCCCGGTCCCCGGTTCACACTCACTCCCCGGTCCCCGGTTCACACTCACTCCCCGGTCTCCGGTTCACACTCACTCCCCGGTTCACACTCGCTCCCCTGTACCCAGTTCACACTTACTCCTTGATCTCCGGATCACACTCACTCCCCGGTCTCCGGTTCACAGTCACTCCCCGGTCTCCAGTTCACACACACTCCTCGATCTCCGGTTCACACTTACTCCCTGATCTCCAGATTACACTCACTCCCCATCCCCCATTCACACTCACTCCCCGGTCTCCAGTTCATACTCACTCCCCAGTCTCCAGTTCACACTCACTCCCCAGTCTCCAGTTCACACTCACTCCCCAGTCTCCAGTTCACACTCACTCCCCAGTCTCCAGTTCACACTCACTCCCCGTCTTGGGTTCACACTCACTCCCCAGTCTCCAGTTCACACTCACTCCCCAGTCCCCGGTTCACACTCACTCCCCAGTCCCCAGTTCACACATACTCCTCGATCTCCGGTTCACACTTACTCCCTAATCTCCAGATTACACTCACTCCCCATCCCCCGTTCACACTCACTCCCCGGTCTCCAGTTCATACTCACTCCCCAGTCTCCAGTTCACACTCACTCCCCAGTCCCCGGTTCACACTCACTCCCTGGTCTCCAGATCACACTCACTCCCCGTCTCCGGTTCACACTCACTCCCCAGTCTCCAGTTCACACTCACTCCCCAGTCTCCAGTTCACACTCACTCCGCAGTCCCCGGTTCACACTCACTCCCCCGTCTCCAGATCACACTCACTCCCCCGTCCCCAGTTCACACTCACTGCCCAGTCTCCAGTTCACACTCACTCCCCTGTCCCCAGTTCACACTCACTCCCCTGTCCCCAGTTCACACTCACTCCCCGGTCCCCGGTTCACACTCACTCCCCTGTCCCCGGTTCACACTCACTCCCCTGTCCCCGGTTCACACTCACTCCCCGGTCCCCAGTTCACACTCACTCCCCGGTCCCCAGTTCACACTCACTCCCCTGTCCCCAGTTCACACTCACTCCCCGGTCCCCAGTTCACACTCACTCCCCGGTCTCCAGTTCACAATCACTACCCGGTCTCTAGTTCACACTCACTCCCCTGTCCCCAGTTCACACTCACTCCCCTGTCCCCAGTTCACACTCACTCCCCGGTCCCCAGTTCACACTCACTCCCCGGTCCCCAGTTCACACTCACTCCCCGGTCCCCAGTTCACACTCACTCCCCGGTCTCCAGTTCACACTCACTCCCCGGTCCCCAGTTCACACTCACTCCCCGGTCCCCAGTTCACACTCTCTCCCCGGTCCCCAGTTCACACTCACTCCCCTGTCCCCAGTTCACACTCACTCCCCGGTCTCCAGTTCACACTCACTAC
This sequence comes from Heterodontus francisci, assembly GCF_036365525.1. Classification (NCBI taxonomy): domain Eukaryota; kingdom Metazoa; phylum Chordata; class Chondrichthyes; order Heterodontiformes; family Heterodontidae; genus Heterodontus; species Heterodontus francisci. Next base: position 141,122 of record NW_027141558.1, read on the forward strand.
CCGGTCTCCAGTTCACACTCACTCCCCGGTCTCCAGTTCA
>NW_027141558.1:146161-236082 GCF_036365525.1 Heterodontus francisci
GCCTCCCTCTCTCTGCCTCCCTCTCTCTGCCTCCCTCTCTCTGCCTCCCTCTCTCTGCCTCCCTCTCTCTGCCTCTCTCTCTCTGCCTCTCTCTCTCTCTCTCTGCCTCTCTCTCTCTGCCTCTCTCTCTCTGCCTCTCTCTCTCTGCCTCCCTCTCTCTGCCTCTCTCTCTCTGCCTCCCTCTCTCTGCCTCCCTCTCTCTGCCTCCCTCTCTCTGCCTCCCTCTCTCTGCCTCCCTCTCTCTGCCTCCCTCTCTCTGCCTCTCTCTCTATGCCTCTCTCTCTATGCCTCTCTCTCTCTGCCTCTCTCTCTCTGCCTTTTGCCTCTCTGCCTTTGCCTCTCTGCCTTTGCCTCTCTGCCTTGCCTCTCTCTCTCTCTGCCTTTGCCTCTCTCTCTCTCTGCCTTTGCCTCTCTCTCTCTCTGCCTCTGCCTCTCTCTCTCTCTGCCTCTGCCTCTCTCTCTCTCTGCCTCTCTCTCTCTCTGCCTCTCTCTCTCTCTCTCTCTGCCTCTCTCTCTCTCTCTCTGCCTCTCTCTCTCTCTCTGCCTCACTCTCTCTCTCTCTCTGCCTCTCTCTCTCTCTCTGCCTCTCTCTCTCTCTCTGCCTCTGCTCTCTGCCTCTGCCTCTCTCTCTGCCTCTCTCTCTCTCTCTCTCTCTCTGCCTCTCTCTCTCTCTCTCTGCCTCTCTCTCTCTCTCTCTCTGCCTCTCTCTCTCTCTCTCTCTCTCTGCCTCTCTCTCTCTCTGCCTCACTCTCTCTCTCTGCCTCTGCCTCTCTCTCTCTGCCTCTGCCTCTCTCTCTCTGCCTCTGCCTCTCTCTCTCTGCCTCTGCCTCTCTCCCTCTCTGCCTCTGCCTCTCTCCCTCTCTGCCTCTGCCTCTCTCCCTCTCTGCCTCTGCCTCTCTCCCTCTCTGCCTCTGCCTCTCTCCCTCTCTGCCTCTGCCTCTCTCCCTCTCTGCCTCTGCCTCTCTCTCTCTCTGCCTCTGCCTCTCTCTCTCTCTGCCTCTGCCTCTCTCTCTCTCTGCCTCTGCCTCTCTCTCTCTCTGCCTCTGCCTCTCTCTCTCTCTGCCTCTGCCTCTCTCTCTCTGCCTCTGCCTCTCTCTCTCTCTGCCTCTCTCTCTACCTCTCCCTCTCTCTCTGCCTCTACCTCTCTCTCTCTCTCTGCCTCTACCTCTCCCTCTGCCCTCAGGGCTCAGGGAGGGGATCGAACAGTTCTCTCTCCTCGGTCATTTGGAGAGGAAGGGAGTGAGAGGAGAGAGAGAATTAAAGAGTGATTTGTGAGAGAGATGCAGTGTGAAGTGTAAGAGGAATTGTAAGTGGAGTGTGAGAGAAAACAGGATTAAAGAGTACGAATTTGCAGGACTAGGAGCATGAAAGAGTTTGCAAATTGATTAGAGAGGCGTGGGAGGGGAATAGTACTGAGAAAGAACTTAGCCTGATATAAAAGGAGAATAGTGTATGTGAGAGTTTGAAGGTGGATTAGTGAGAGTTGGAGAAGGAATTAAGAGTCGATTAGAGTCGGAAGGAGAGGGGAATAAGGGTGGTTTAGAGTGGGAAGGAGAAGGGATTAGAGTGGGAAGGAGAAGGGATTAAGGGCGGTTAAGAGTGGGAAGGAGAGAGGATTGTGGGTGGATTAGAGTGGGAAGGAGAGGGGATTAATGGCGGATTAGAGTGGGAAGGAGATGGGATTAAAAGATGATTAGAGTGGGAAGGAGAGGGATTAAGGGTGGATTAGATTGGGAAGGAGAGGGGATTAAGGGTGGATTAGATTGGGAAAGAGAGGGGATTAAGGGTGGATTAGATTGGGAAAGAGAGGGGATTAAGGGTGGATTAGATTGGGAAGGAGAGGGGATTAAGGATGGATTAGAGTGGGAAGGAGAGGGGATTAAGGGTGGATTAGATTGGGAAGGAGAGGGGATTAAGGGTGGATTAGATTGGGAAGGAGAAGGGATTAAGGGTGGATTAGATTGGGAAAGAGAGGGGATTAAGGGTGGATTAGATTGCGAAGGAGAGGGGATTAAGGGTGGATTAGATTGGGAAAGAGAGGGGATTAATGGTGGATTAGATTGGGAAGGAGAGGGGATTAGGAGTGGATTCGAGTGGAAGGAGAGGGGATTAAGGGTGGATTAGATTGGGAAAGAGAGGGGATTAAGGGTGGATTAGATTGGGAAGGAGAGGGGATTAAGGGTGGATTAGAGTGGGAAGGAGAGGGGATTAAGGGTGGATTAGATTGGGAAAGAGAGGGGATTAAGGGTGGATTAGATTGGGAAGGAGAGGGGATTAAGGGTGGGTTTGAGTGGAAGGAGAGGGGATTAAGAGTGGATTAGAGTGGGAAGGAGAGGGGATTAAGGGTGGATTAGATTGGGAAAGAGAGGGGATTAAGGATGGATTAGATTGGTAAAGAGAGGGGATTAAGGGTGGATTAGATTGGGAAAGAGAGGGGATTAAGGGTGGATTAGATTGGGAAAGAGAGGGGATTAAGGGTGGATTAGATTGGGAAGGAGAGGGGATTAAGGATGGATTAGATTGGGAAAGAGAGGGGATTAGGGGTGGATTAGAGTGGGAAGGAGAGGTGATTAAGGGTGGGTTTGAGTGGAAGGAGAGGGGATTAAGAGTGGATTAGAGTGGGAAGGAGAGGGGATTAAGGGTGGATTAGATTGGAAAGAGAGGGGATTAAGGGTGGATTAGATTGGGAAAGAGAGGGGATTAAGGGTGGGTTTGAGTGGAAGGAGAGGGGATTAAGAGTGGATTAGAGTGGGAAGGAGAGGGGATTAAGGGTGGATTAGATTGGGAAAGAGAGGGGATTAAGGATGGATTAGATTGGTAAAGAGAGGGGATTAAGGGTGGATTAGATTGGGAAAGAGAGGGGATTAAGGGTGGATTAGATTGGGAAAGAGAGGGGATTAAGGGTGGATTAGATTGGGAAGGAGAGGGGATTAAGGATGGATTAGATTGGGAAAGAGAGGGGATTAGGGTTGGATTAGAGTGGGAAGGAGAGGGGATTAAGGGTGGGTTTGAGTGGAAGGAGAGGGGATTAAGAGTGGATTAGAGTGGGAAGGAGAGGGGATTAAGGGTGGATTAGATTGGGAAAGAGAGGGGATTAAGGGTGGATTAGATTGGGAAAGAGAGGGGATTAAGGGTGGATTAGAGTGGGAAGGAGAGGGGATTAAGGGTGGATTAGATTGGGAAGGAGAGGGGATTAAGGGTGGATTAGATTGGGAAGGAGAGGGGATTAAGGGTGGATTAGATTGGGAAAGAGAGGGGATTAAGGATGGATTAGATTGGGAAGGAGAGGGGATTAGGGGTGGATTAGAGTGGGAAGGAGAGGGGATTAAGGGTGGATTCGAGTTGAAGGAGAGAGGATTAAGGGTGGATTCGAGTGGAAGGAGAGGGCATTAAGAGTGGATTAGAGTGGGAAGGAGAGGGGATTAAGGGTGGATTAGATTGGGAAAGAGAGGGGATTAAGGATGGATTAGATTGGGAAGGAGAGGGGATTAAGGGTGGATTAGATTGGGAAGGAGAGGGGATTAAGGGTGGATTAGAGTGGGAAGGAGAGGGGATTAAGGGTGGATTAGATTGGGAAAGAGAGGGGATTAAGGATGGATTAGATTGGGAAAGAGAGGGGATTAAGGGTGGATTAGATTGGGAAAGAGAGGGGATTAAGGGTGGATTAGAGTGGGAAGGAGAGGGGATTAAGGGTGGATTAGATTGGGAAGGAGAGGGGATTAAGGGTGGATTAGATTGGGAAGGAGAGGGGATTAAGGGTGGATTAGAGTGGGAAGGAGAGGGGATTAGGGGTGGATTAGATTGGGAAAGAGAGGGGATTAAGGATGGATTAGAGTGGGAAGGAGAGGGGATTAAGGGTGGATTAGATTGGGAAAGAGAGGGGATTAAGGATGGATTAGATTGGGAAGGAGAGGGGATTAGGGGTGGATTAGAGTGGGAAGGAGAGGGGATTAAGGGTGGATTCGAGTTGAAGGAGAGAGGATTAAGGGTGGATTCGAGTGGAAGGAGAGGGCATTAAGAGTGGATTAGAGTGGGAAGGAGAGGGGATTAAGGGTGGATTAGATTGGGAAAGAGAGGGGATTAAGGATGGATTAGATTGGGAAGGAGAGGGGATTAAGGGTGGATTAGATTGGGAAGGAGAAGGGATTAAGGGTGGATTAGAGTGGGAAGGAGAGGGGATTAAGGGTGGATTAGATCGGTAAAGAGAGGGGATTAAGGTTGGATTAGATTGGGAAGGAGAGGGGATTAAGGTTGGATTAGATTGGGAAAGAGAGGGGATTAAGGATGGATTAGATTGGGAAGGAGAGGGGATTAGGGGTGGATTAGAGTGGGAAGGAGAGGGGATTAAGGGTGGATTCGAGTGGAAGGAGAGGGCATTAAGAGTGGATTAGAGTGGGAAGGAGAGGGGATTAAGGGTGGATTAGATTGGGAAAGAGAGGGGATTAAGGATGGATTAGATTGGGAAGGAGAGAGGATTAAGGGTGGATTAGAGTGGAAGGAGAGGGCATTAAGAGTGGATTAGAGTGGGAAGGAGAGGGGATTAAGGGTGGATTAGATTGGGAAGGAGAGAGGATTAAGGGTGGATTAGAGTGGAAGGAGAGGGCATTAAGAGTGGATTAGAGTGGGAAGGAGAGGGGATTAAGGGTGGATTAGATTGGGAAAGAGAGGGGATTAAGGGTGGATTAGAGTGGGAAGGAGACGGGATTAAGGGTGGATTAGATTGGGAAGGAGAGGGGATTAAGGGTGGATTAGAGTGAGACGGAGAGGGGGTTATGGGTGGATTAGAGTGGGAAGGAGAGGGGTTTAAGGGTGGATTAGAGTGGAGGAGAGGGCATTAAGGGTAGATTAGAGTGGGAAGGAGAGGGGATTAAGGGTGGATTAGAATGGAAAGGAGAGGGTATTAAGGGAGGATTAGATTGGGAAGGAGACAGGATTAAGGTTGTATTGGAGTGGGAAGGAGAGGGGATTAAGGATGGATTAGAGTGGGAAGGAGACGGGATTAAGAATGGATTAGAGTGGGAAGGAGAGGGGATTAAGGGTGGATTAGAATTGGAAGGAGAGGGGATAAAGGGTGTATTAGAATTGGAAGGAGAGGGGATTAAGGGTGGATTAGAGTGGGAAGGGGACGGGATTAAGGATGTATTAGAGTGGGAAGGAGAGGGGATTAAGGGTGGATTAGGGTGGTAAGGAGAGGGGATTAAGGGTGGATTAGAGTGGGAAGGAGAGGGGTTAAAGTGGGAAGGAGAGGGGTTAAGGGTGGATTAGAGTGGGAATGAGAGGGCATTAAGAGCATATTAGAATGAGAAGGAGAGGGGATTAAGGGTGGATTAGAGTGGGAAGGAGAGAGATTAAGAGCAGATCAGAGTGAGAAGGAGAGGGGATTAAGGGTGGATTATAGTGGGAAAGAGAGGGGATTAAGGGTGGATTAGAGTGGGAATGAGAGGGCATTAAGAGCTGATTAGAGTGGGAAGGAGACGGGATTAAGGCTGGATTAGAGTGGGAAGGAGAGGGCATTAAGAGCAGATTAGAATGGGAAGGAGAGGGTATTAAGGGTGGATTAGAGTGGGAATGAGAGGGCATTAAGATCAGATTATAGTCGGAAGGAGATGGGATTAAAGGTGAATTAGAGTGGGAAGGAGAGGGGATTAAGGGTGGATTACAGTGGGAAGGAGAGGGGTTTAAGGTGGCTTATAGTGGGAAGGAGAAGGGATTAATGGTGGATTAGAGTGGGAAGAAAAGGGGATTAAGGGTGGATTACTGTGGGAAGGAGAGGGGATTAAGGGTAGATTTGAGTGGGAAGGAAAGGGGATTAAGAGCAGATTAGAGTGGGAAGGAGAGGGGATTAAGGGTGGATTAGAGTGGGAAAGAGAGGGGATTACGAGCAGATTAGAGTGGGAAGGAGGTGGGATTAAGGGTGAATTAGAGTGGGAATGAGAGTGCATTAAGGGATGATTAGAGTGGGAATGAGAGGGGATTAAGGGTGGATTAGTGTGGGAAGGAAAGGGGATTAAGAGCGGATTAGAGTGGGAAGGAGACGGGATTAAGAGCAGATTAGAGTGGGAAGGAGAGGGGATTAAGTGTGGATTAGAGTGGGAAGAAAAGGGGATTAAGGGTGGATTACTGTGGGAAGGAGAGGGGATTAAGGGTAGATTTGAGTGGGAAGGAAAGGGGATTAAGAGCGGATTAGAGTGGGAAGGAGAGGGGATTAAGGGTGGATTAGAGTGGGAAAGAGAGGGCATTAAAATCAGATTAGAGTGGGAGGGAGAGGGGATTAAGGGTGGGTTAGAGTGGGAAAGAGAGGGCATTAAAATCAGATTAGAGTGGGAGGGAGAGGGGATTAAGGGTGGGTTAGAGTGGGAAAGAGAGGGCATTAAAATCAGATTAGAGTGGGAGGGAGAGGGGATTAAGGGTGGATTAGAGTGGGAATGAGAGGGCATAAAGAGCAGATTAGAGTGGGAAGGAGATGGGATTAAGGGTGGATTAGAGTGGGAAGGAGAGGGGATTAAGGGTGGATTAGAGTGGGAAAGAGAGGGGATTACGAGCAGATTAGAGTGGGAAGGAGAGGGGATTAAGGGTGAATTAGAGTGGGAATGAGAGTGCATTAAGGGATGATTAGAGTGGGAAGGAGAGGGGATTAAGGGTGGATTAGTGTGGGAAGGAAAGGGGATTAAGAGCGGATTAGAGTGGGAAGGAGACGAAATTAAGAGCAGGTTAGAGTGGGAGGGAGAGGGGACTAAGTGTGGATTAGAGTGGGAAGAAAAGGGGATTAAGGGTGGATTACTGTGGGAAGGAGAGGGGATTAAGGGTAGATTTGAGTGGGAAGGAAAGGGGATTAAGAGCGGATTAGAGTGGGAAGGAGATGGGATTAACGGTGAATTAGAGTGGGAATGAGAGTGCATTAAGGGAAGATTAGAGTGGGAAGGAGACGAGATTAAGGGTAGATTTGAGTGGGAAGGAAAGGTGATTAAGAGCGGATTAGAGTGGGAAGGAGACGGGATTAAGAGCAGATTAGAGTGGGAAGGAGAGGGGATTAAATGTGGATTAGAGTGGGAAGAAAAGGGGATTAAGGGTGGATTACTGTGGGAAGGAAAGGGGATTAAGAGCGGATTAGAGTGGGAAGGAGAGGGGATTAAGGGTGGATTACAGTGGGAATGAGAGGGGGTTAAGTGTGGATTAGAGTGGGAAGAAAAGGGGGATTAAGGGTGGATTACTGTGGGAAGGAGAGGGGATTAAGGGTGGATTACAGTGGGAATGAGAGGGGATTAAGAGCGGATTAGAGTGGGAAGGAGAGGGGATTAAGGGTGGATTACAGTGGGAAGGGGAGGGGATTAAGGGTGGATTACAGTGGGAATGAGAGTGGATTAAGGGTGGATTACAGTGGGAATGAGAGGGGATTAAGAGCGGATTAGAGTGGGAAGGAGAGGGGATTAAGGGTGGATTACAGTGGGAAGGGGAGGGGATTAAGGGTGGATTACAGTGGGAAGGAGAGGGGATTAAGGGTGGATTAGAGTGGGAATGAGAGGGGATTAAGAGCGGATTAGAGTGGGAAGGAGAGGGGATTAAGGGTGGATTACAGTGGGAAGGGGAGGGGATTAAGGGTGGATTACAGTGGGAAAGAGAGGGGATTAAGGGTGGATTACAGTGGGAATGAGAGGGGATTAAGGGTGGATTACAGTGGGAAGGAGAGGGGATTAAGGGTGGATTACAGTGGGAATGAGAGGGGATTAAGGGTGGATTACAGTGGGAAGGAGAGGGGATTAAGGGTGGATTACAGTGGGAAGGAGAGGGGATTAAGGGTGGATTACAGTGGGAATGAGAGGGGGTTAAGGGTGGATTACAGTGGGAATGAGAGGGGATTAAGAGCAGATTATAGTCGGAAGAGTTATACAAGACAATGAAATTTAGAAGTTCAAGTGGAGATTTGATCCAAGATTTTCAAGATACGAAGGGTGGGGGGGGACAGGCAGGGTGATAGAGACTGGGGAATGAGGACGAGGTCTTCCAGTCGTACAGCGAAGAAATAGGCCCTTTGCCCCACTGCGTGACAGGGCATAAAAGTTATCCAGCCAGACCGTACAGAAGTGAAATTAGGAAACTCTTCTACACACTTGTTTGTAACTCTCTCCCACAGTAGATGCATTTTAAATCGGAGATTGATAGATTTCTGTTAACCAAAGGGTGTTAAGGGAGATGGGGGCTGAATGGGTCTCCTCCTGTTCCTAGTTTTCCATGCTCCGGGTGAACCCCCCCCCCCGTACCTCTCGATTGCCCTCGAGTCCACGAGCGGTGTTTGATAAGGCAGAGGGCAGGAGAGATGAAATCACAAAGCTGTCCCTGGACCAAGGCAAAGCGTGTGTTAATGTTAGTGGTGAAAGACACAGCGTGAGTGCAGAGAGAGAGAGAGAGAGAGAGTGTGTGTGTGTGTGAATAGCAGAATAATGAGCAGCTCGGAGGCAGGTTCAGAGCATGGCTGTCCTTTTTTTACACGTTTTATTTTACCCGTGTGAGATGAGCTGCTCATTATTCCAAGTTGGCAGAATGGGCAGACAGGTGGCAGATAAAGTTTAATGCAGAGAAATGTGAAGTGATTCAGAAGAACGTGGAGAGACAATATAAAATAAAGGGTTGACATGAAATCGTGTGACATTGATCACAAGTCGTGGGAGTCAGTTGCCAGCATTCGCCAGAGCTGGCGGGCAGCCATAAAGACAGGGCTAAATTGTGGCGAGTCGAAGAGACTTAGTAGTTGGCAGGAAAAAAGACAGAGGCGCAAGGGGAGAGCCAACTGTGCAACAGCCCCAACAAACAAATTTCTCTGCAGCACCTGTGGAAGAGCCTGTCACTCCAGAATTGGCCTTTATAGCCACTCCAGGCGCTGCTTCACAAACCACTGACCACCTCCAGGCGCGTATCCATTGTCTCTCGAGATAAGGAGGCCCAAAAGAAAAAAGAAGAAAAGAAGAATGGGCAGACAGGTGGCAGATAAAGTTTAATGCAGAGAAATGTGAAGTGATTCAGAAGAACGTGGAGAGACAATATAAAATAAAGGGTACAATTCTAAAGGAGCAGAGAGACCTGGGTGTACATGTGTCTCAGTCATTGAAGGTGACAGGAGAGGTTGAGAGAGAGTGGTTAATAAAGTATACAGTGCCACCTTCCTGTCTAATCTAAGTCCCTTGGCAAACTCTCTTGTCCTTTCTTGCTCAGCTCTCCTCACCTGCTCTGCTGCAGTAAGTGTAAATCGGTCACGTCCAGGCCCTCCTGCAGCTGCGGTTTGAACCTCAATACCATCTGGTTGAAGTAGTTGGCGAGGATTGTCCTCCCACCCACCGACAGCACTCCAAGCATCTGAGGTGGTTGCTCCCGTTCCCGGTGGTAGAGCTGAAGTCCCGTCCGGTCCGGTCCGGTCCGGTCCGGTCCGGTCAGGTCAGGTCCCAGCAGAAGAATAATCTGAAGAATTGTCCGGAGCAGCCGGAAATCAGCCAAAGTTTGTCTTCCAAGTTGGATGAAAACTTTTCCCAATTATTGAAAAGTTACTCCAAGTTGGTTAAAAGTTTTTTTCCCCAATTGTTAGAAAGTTTAAAAGTTTTTCCGAGTTCATTAAACTTTTCTCCAAGTTGGTTAAAAGTTTTTTTCCCCAATTGTTAGAAAGTTTAAAAGTTTTTCCGAGTTCATTAAACTTTTCTCCAAGTTGGTTAAAAGTTTTTTTCCACAATTGTTAGAAAGTTTAAAAGTTTTTCCGAGTTCATTAAACTTTTCTCCAAGTTGGTTAAAAGTTTTTTTTCCCCAATTGTTAGAAAGTTTAAAAGTTTTTCCGAGTTCATTAAACTTTTCTCCAAGTTGGTTAAAAGTTTTTTTCCACAATTGTTAGAAAGTTTAAAAGTTTTTCCGAGTTCATTAAACTTTTCTCCAAGTTGGTTAAAAAGTTTTTTTTCCCCAATTGTTAGAAAGTTTAAAAGTTTTTCCGAGTTCATTAAACTTTTCTCCAAGTTGGTTAAAAGTTTTTTTCCCCAATTGTTAGAAAGTTTAAAAGTTTTTCCGAGTTCATTAAACTTTTCTCCAAGTTGGTTAAAAGTTTTTTCCCACAATTGTTAGAAAGTTTAAAAGTTTTTCCGAGTTAATTAAACCAAGTTGTTGAAACGTTCCTGAGTTGGTTCAAAGTCTCCGAGCTGTTTGAAAAGTGCCTCTCAGTCGCTTTAACGTGGCTCCGAGACGGTTCTCAATATTTAAGGAGATCTCCTGTGCTGGTACCAGCAGACCCGCCTCATCCTTGGTTTTGGGAGAGTGCAGATTATATAGGGTGACACGGAACTGGAATTGAGCCCGAGGGTAGGGATGGGCTGGTCAGTTAGTCCCACCCGCCTGAACCAGAATGACCCGGCAACTCAGCTTGTCAAGCCTGGAGGGAAACAATCTGTCAGGCTGAGGGCTCAGCTGATACACGGCAGTGAGAGGTACAGCAAGATCCCATAGGGCAAGGGCATGACCAAGAAACATAATGACAAGAACCAGGGAGACTGCCAGGAAGTTGTCTTAGCAGGACTGGGGGTGGGGAGTACAAATTGGTCCTGATAGAAATAACTCTCATTCTTTCAATGGGTAAACAAGGTGAGGATGGAGAGAAAGACAGAGACAAACTGAGTGATAGGGAGAGTGTGAGAGAGAGGGAGAAACAGAGTCTGTGAGATAGACAGAGAGAGAGGGAGAAACTGAGGTAAAGAATGTGACTGAGAGAAAGACTGAGATCGAGAATGTGGCAGAGACAGAGAGAGAATGAGATAGAGAATGTGGCAGAGAGAGAGAGAGAGAGACTGAGATAGAGAATGTGGCAGAGAGAGAGAGGGATACTGAGATAGAGAATGTGGCAGAGAGAGACTGAGATAGAGAAAGTGGCAAAGAGAGAGAGAGAGAGACTGAGATAGAGAATGTGGCAGAGAGAGAGAGGGAAACTGAGATAGAGAATGTGGCAGAGACAGAGAGAGAGAGAGACTGAGATAGAGAATGTGGCAGAGAGACAGAGAGAGAGAGACTGAGATAGAGAATATGGCAGAGAGAGAGAGAGAGAGACTGAGATACAGAATGTGGCAGAGAGAGAGAGGGATACTGAGATAGAGAATGTGGCAGAGAGAGAGAGATACTGAGATCGAGAATGTGGCAAGGAGAGAGAGAGAGAGACTGAGATAGAGAATGTGGCAGTGAGAGCGAGAGAGACTGAGATAGAGAATGTGGCAGAGAGACAGAGAGAGAGAGAGACTGAGATAGAGAATGTGGCAGTGAGAGAGAGAGAGACTGAGATAGAGAATGTGGCAGAGAGACAGAGAGAGAGAGAGACTGAGATAGAGAATGTGGCAGTGAGAGAGAGAGACTGAGATAGAGAATGTGGCAGAGAGACAGAGAGAGAGAGAGACTGAGATAGAGAATGTGGCAGAGAGACTGAGAGACTGAGATAGAGAAAGTGGCAGAGAGAGAGAGAGACTGAGATAGAGAATGTGGAAGAGAGAGAGAGACTGAGATAGAGAATATGGCAGAGAGAGAGAGAGAGAGACTGAGATAGAGAATGTGGGAGAGACAGAGAGAGAGAGAGACTGAGATAGAGAATGTGGCAGAGAGAGAGAGGGATACTGAGATAGAGAATGTGGCAGAGAGAGAGAGAGAGAGACACAGATAGAGAATGTGGCAAAGAGAGAGAGAGAGACTGAGATAGAGAATGTGGCAGAGAGAGAGATAGAGAGAGACTGAGATAGAGAATGTGGCAGAGAGAGCGAGAGAGAGAGAGACTGAGATAGAGAATGTGGCAGAGAGAGAGAAGGATACTGAGATAGAGAATGTGGCAGAGAGAGAGGGATACTGAGATAGAGAATGTGGCAGAGAGAGAGAGAGACTGAGATAGAGAATGTGGCAGAGAGAGAGAGTCTCAGATAGAGAATGTGGCAGAAAGAGAGAGAGAGACTGAGATAGAGAATGTGGGAGAGACAGAGAGAGAGAGACTGAGATAGAGAATGTGGCAGAGAGAGAGAGACTGAGAAAGAGAATGTGGCAGAGAGACAGAGAGAGAGAGACTGAGATAGAGAAAGTGGCAGAGAGAGAGAGAGACTGAGATAGAGAATGTGGCAGAGAGAGAGAGACTGAGATAGAGAATGTGGCAGAGAGAAAGAGTTAGAGAGAGACTGAGATAGAGAATGTGGCAGAGAGAGAGAGAGAGAGAGACTGAGATAGAGAATGTGGCAAAGAGAGAGATAGAGAGAGTGAGAAATAGAATGTGGCAGAGAGAGAGAGACTGAGATAGAGATTGTGGCAGAGAGAGAGAGAGACTGAGATAGAGAATGTGGCAGAGATAGAGAGAGTGAGAGGCTGAGAGAGACAATGTGGCAGAGAGAGAGAGTCTGAGATAGAGAATTTGGCAGAGAGAGAGAAAGGGAGACTGAGATAGAGAATGTAGCAGAGAGAGAGAGAGAGACTGAGATAGAGATTGTGGCAGAAAGAGAGAAACGGAGACTGAGATAGAGAATGTAGCAGAGAGAGAGAGAGAGAGACTGAGATAGAGATTGTGGCAGAGACAGAGAGACTGAGATAGAGAATGTGCAGGAGAGAGAGAGAGACTGAGATAGAGATTGTGGCAGAGACAGAGAGACTGAGATAGAGAATGTGGCAGAGAGAGAGAGTCTGAGATAGAGAATTTGGCAGAGAGAGAGAAAGGGAGACTGAGATAGAGAATGGAGCAGAGAGAGAGAGATACTGTGATAGAGATTGTGGCAGTGAGAGAGAAACGGAGACTGAGATAGAGAATGTAGCAGAGAGAGAGAGAGACTGAGATAGAGAATGTGGCAGAGAGAGAGAGAGAGACTGAGATAGAGATTGTGGCAGAGAGAGAGAAACGGAGACTGAGATAGAGAATGTAGCAGAGAGAGAGAGAGACTGAGATAGAGAATGTAGCAGAGAGAGAGAGAGAGACTGAGATAGAGAATGTGGCAGAGAGAGAGAGAGAGACTGAGATAGAGATTGTGGCAGAGAGAGAGAAACGGAGACTGAGATAGAGAATGTAGCAGAGAGAGAGAGAGACTGAGATAGAGAATGTAGCAGAGAGAGAGACTGAAATAGAGATTGTGGCAGAGATAGAGAGAGTGACTGAGATAGAGAATGTGGCAGAGAGAGAGAGTGACTGAGATAGAGAACGTGGCAGAGAGAGAGAGAGAGAGAGACTGAGATAGAGAATGTGGCAGAGATAGAGAGACTGAGATAGAGATTGTGGCAGAGAGAGAGAGACTGAGATGGAGAATGTGGCGGAGAGAGAGAAACTGAGATAGAGAATGTGGCGGAGAGAGAGTGAGAGACTGAGAAAGACTATGTGGCAGAGAGAGAGAAAGGGAGACTGAGATAGAGAATGTGGCAGAGAGAGAGAGAGAGAGACTGAGATAGAGAATGTGGCAGAGAGAGAGAGAGAGAGAGAGACTGAAATAGAGATTGTGGCAGAGAGAGAGAGAGTGACTGAGATAGAGAATGTGGCAGAGAGAGAGAGAGAGAGACTGAGATAGAGAATGTGGCAGAGAGAGAGAGGGAGAGACTGAGAAATAGAATGTGGCACAGAGAGAGAGAGAGACTGAGATGGAGAATGTGGCAGAGAGAGAGAGAGAGAGACTGAGATAGAGAATGTGGCAGAGAGAGAGAGAGAGAGAGAGAGACTGAAATAGAGATTGTGGCAGAGAGAGAGAGAGTGACTGAGATAGAGAATGTGGCAGAGAGAGAGAGAGACTGAGATGGAGAATGTGGCAGAGAGAGATAGAGAATGAGATAGAGATTGTGGCAGAGACAGAAAGACTGAGATAGAGAATGTGAGAAAGAGACTGAGATAGAGAGTGTGAGAAAGAGGCTGAGATAGAGAATGTGGCAGAGAGAGAGAGAGAGACTGAGATAGAGAATGTGGCAGAGAGAGAGAGTCTGAGATACAGAATGTGGGAGAGACAGAGAGAGAGAGAGAGACTGAGATAGAGAATGTGGCAGAGAGAGAGAGACTGAGATAGAGAATGTGGCAGAGAAACAGAGAGAGAGAGAGACTGAGATAGAGAATGTGGCAGAGAGACAGAGAGAGAGAGACTGAGATAGAGAATGTGGCAGAGAGAGAGAGACTGAGATAGAGAATGTGGCAGAGAGAGAGAGAGAGACTGAGATAGAGAATGTGGGAGAGACAGAGAGAGAGAGAGAGACTGAGATAGAGAATGTGGCAGAGAAACAGAGAGAGAGAGAGACTGAGATAGAGAATGTGGCAGAGAGACAGAGAGAGAGAGACTGAGATAGAGAATGTGGCAGAGAGAGAGAGACTGAGATAGAGAATGTGGGAGAGACAGAGAGAGAGAGAGAGAGACTGAGATAGAGAATGTGGCATAGAGAGAGAGATAGAGAGAGACTGAGATAGAGAATGTGGCAGAGAGAGAGAGAGAGAGAGAGAGACTGAGATAGAGAATGTGGCACAGAGAGAGAGAGAGAGTGAGAAATAGAATGTGGCAGAGAGAGAGAGAGACTGAGATGGAGAATGTGGCAGAGAGAGAGAGAGACTGAGATAGAGAATGTGGCAGAGAGAGAGTGAGAGGCTGAGAGAGACAATGTGGCAGAGAGAGAGAGAGACTGAGATAGAGATTGTGGCAGTGAGAGAGAGAGAGACTGAGATGGAGAATGTGGCGGAGAGAGAGAAACTGAGATAGAGAATGTGGCGGAGAGAGAGTGAGAGACTGAGAAAGACTATGTGGCAGAGAGAGAGAAAGGGAGACTGAGATAGAGAATGTGGCAGAGAGAGAGAGAGAGAGAATGAGATAGAGAATGTGGCAGAGAGAGAGAGAGAGACTGAGAAAGAGAATGTGGCAGAGAGAGAGAGCGAGAGACTGAGATAGAGAATGTGGCAGAGAGAGAGAGAGAGAGACACAAATAGAGATTGTGGCAGAGAGAGAGAGAGTGACTGAGATAGAGAATGTGGCAGAGAGAGAGAGAGAGAGACTGAGATAGAGAATGTGGCAGAGAGAGAGAGAGAGAGACTGAGAAATAGAATGTGGCAGAGAGAGAGAGAGAGAGAGACTGAAATAGAGATTGTGGCAGAGAGAGAGAGAGTGACTGAGATAGAGAATGTGGCAGAGAGAGAGAGAGAGACTGAGATAGAGAATGTGGCAGAGAGAGAGAGAGAGACTGAGAAATAGAATGTGGCAGAGAGAGAGAGAGAGAGAGACTGAAATAGAGATTGTGGCAGAGAGAGAGAGAGTGACTGAGATAGAGAATGTGGCAGAGAGAGAGAGAGAGAGACTGAGATAGAGAATGTGGCAGAGAGAGAGAGAGAGAGAGACTGAAATAGAGATTGTGGCAGAGAGAGAGAGAGTGACTGAGATAGAGAATGTGGCAGAGAGAGAGAGAGGGACTGAGATGGAGAATGTGGCAGAGAGAGATAGAGAATTAGATAGAGATTGTGGCAGAGACAGAAAGACTGAGATAGAGAATGTGAGAAAGAGACTGAGATAGAGAGTGTGAGAAAGAGGCTGAGATAGAGAATGTGGCAGAGAGAGAGAGAGAGACTGAGATAGAGAATGTGGCAGAGAGAGAGAGTCTGAGATAGAGAATGTGGCAGAGTGAGAGAGAGAGACTGAGATAGAGAATGTGGGAGAGACAGAGAGAGAGAGAGAGACTGAGATAGAGAATGTGGCAGAGAGAGAGAGACTGAGATAGAGAATGTGGCAGAGAAACAGAGAGAGAGAGAGACTGAGATAGAGAATGTGGCAGAGAGAGAGAGACTGAGATAGAGAATGTGGCAGAGAGAGAGAGACTGAGATAGAGAATGTGGCAGAGAGAGAGAGAGAGAGACTGAGATAGAGAATGTGGGAGAGACAGAGAGAGAGAGAGAGACTGAGATAGAGAATGTGGCAGAGAAACAGAGAGAGAGAGAGACTGAGATAGAGAATGTGGCAGAGAGACAGAGAGAGAGAGACTGAGATAGAGAATGTGGCAGAGAGAGAGAGACTGAGATAGAGAATGTGGGAGAGACAGAGAGAGAGAGAGAGAGACTGAGATAGAGAATGTGGCATAGAGAGAGAGATAGAGAGAGACTGAGATAGAGAATGTGGCAGAGAGAGAGAGAGAGAGAGAGACTGAGATAGAGAATGTGGCACAGAGAGAGAGAGAGAGTGAGAAATAGAATGTGGCAGAGAGAGAGAGAGACTGAGATAGAGATTGTGGCAGAAAGAGAGTGAGAGGCTGAGATAGAGAATGTGGCAGTGAGAGAGAGAGAGACTGAGATGGAGAATGTGGCAGAGAGAGAGAGAGACTGAGATAGAGAATGTGGCAGAGAGAGAGTGAGAGGCTGAGAGAGACAATGTGGCAGAGAGAGAGAGAGACTGAGATAGAGATTGTGGCAGTGAGAGAGAGAGAGACTGAGATGGAGAATGTGGCAAAGAGAGAGAGAGAGACTGAGATAGAGATTGTGGCAGAGAGAGAGAGAGAGACTGAGATGGAGAATGTGGCAAAGAGAGAGAGAGAGCGAGACTGAGATAGAGAATTTGGCAGAGAGAGAGAGAGAGACTGAGATAGAGATTGTGGCAGTGAGAGAGAAACGGAGACTGAGATAGAGAATGTAGCAGAGAGAGAGAGAGAGAGACTGAGATAGAGAATGTGGCAGAGAGAGAGAAACGGAGACTGAGATAGAGAATGTAGCAGAGAGAGAGAGAGACTGAGATAGAGAATGTGGCAGAGAGAGAGAGTGACTGAGATAGAGAATGTGGCAGAGAGACAGAGAGAGAGAGAGAGACTGAGATAGAGAATGTGGCAGAGAAACAGAGAGAGAGAGACTGAGATACAGAATGTGGCAGAGAGAGAGAGACTGAGATAGAGAATGTGGCAGAGAGAGAGTGAGAGGCTGAGAGAGACAATGTGGCAGAGAGAGAGAGAGACTGAGATAGAGATTGTGGCAGTGAGAGAGAGAGAGACTGAGATGGAGAATGTGGCGGAGAGAGAGAAACTGAGATAGAGAATGTGGCGGAGAGAGAGTGAGAGACTGAGAAAGACTACGTGGCAGAGAGAGAGAAAGGGAGACTGAGATAGAGAATGTGGCAGAGAGAGAGAGAGAGAATGAGATAGAGAATGTGGCAGAGAGAGAGAGAGAGACTGAGAAAGAGAATGTGGCAGAGAGAGAGAGAGACTGAGATAGAGAATGTGGCAGAGAGAGAGAGAGAGAGAGAGACTGAAATAGAGATTGTGGCAGAGAGAGAGAGAGTGACTGAGATAGAGAATGTGGCAGAGAGAGAGAGAGAGAGACTGAGATAGAGAATGTGGCAGAGAGAGAGAGAGAGACTGAGAAATAGAATGTGGCAGAGAGAGAGAGAGAGACTGAAATAGAGATTGTGGCAGAGAGAGAGAGAGAGACTGAGATGGAGAATGTGGGAGAGAGAGAGAGAGAGAGAGAGAGACTGAAATAGAGATTGTGGCAGAGAGAGAGAGAGTGACTGAGATAGAGAATGTGGCAGAGAGAGAGAGAGAGACTGAGATGGAGAATGTGGCAGAGAGAGATAGAGAATGAGATAGAGATTGTGGCAGAGACAGAAAGACTGAGATAGAGAATGTGAGAAAGAGACTGAGATAGAGAGTGTGAGAAAGAGGCTGAGATAGAGAATGTGGCAGAGAGAGAGAGAGAGACTGAGATAGAGAATGTGGCAGAGAGAGAGAGTCTGAGATAGAGAATGTGGCAGAGTGAGAGAGAGACTGAGATAGAGAATGTGGGAGAGACAGAGAGAGAGAGAGAGACTGAGATAGAGAATGTGGCAGAGAGAGAGAGACTGAGATAGAGAATGTGGCAGAGAAACAGAGAGAGAGAGAGACTGAGATAGAGAATGTGGCAGAGAGAGAGAGACTGAGATAGAGAATGTGGCAGAGAAACAGAGAGAGAGAGAGACTGAGATAGAGAATGTGGCAGAGAGACAGAGAGAGAGAGACTGAGATAGAGAATGTGGCAGAGAGAGAGAGAGACTGAGATAGAGAATGTGGGAGAGACAGAGAGAGAGAGAGAGACTGAGATAGAGAATGTGGCAGAGAGAGAGAGACTGAGATAGAGAATGTGGCAGAGAAACAGAGAGAGAGAGAGACTGAGATAGAGAATGTGGCAGAGAGACAGAGAGAGAGAGACTGAGATAGAGAATGTGGCAGAGAGAGAGAGAGACTGAGATAGAGAATGTGGCAGAGAGAGAGAGAGAGACTGAGATAGAGAATGTGGGAGAGACAGAGAGAGAGAGAGAGACTGAGATAGAGAATGTGGCAGAGAAACAGAGAGAGAGAGAGACTGAGATAGAGAATGTGGCAGAGAGACAGAGAGAGAGAGACTGAGATAGAGAATGTGGCAGAGAGAGAGAGACTGAGATAGAGAATGTGGGAGAGACAGAGAGAGAGAGAGAGAGACTGAGATAGAGAATGTGGCATAGAGAGAGAGAGAGAGAGAGACTGAGATAGAGAATGTGGCACAGAGAGAGAGAGAGTGAGAAATAGAATGTGGCAGAGAGAGAGAGAGACTGAGATAGAGATTGTGGCAGAGACAGAGAGGCTGAGAGAGACAATGTGGCAGAGAGAGAGAGAGACTGAGATAGAGATTGTGGCAGTGAGAGAGAGAGAGACTGAGATGGAGAATGTGGCAGAGAGAGAGAGAGACTGAGATAGAGAATGTGGCAGAGAGAGAGTGAGAGGCTGAGAGAGACAATGTGGCAGAGAGAGAGAGAGACTGAGATAGAGATTGTGGCAGTGAGAGAGAGAGAGACTGAGATGGAGAATGTGGCAAAGAGAGAGAGAGAGACTGAGATAGAGATTGTGGCAGAGAGAGAGAGAGAGACTGAGATGGAGAATGTGGCAAAGAGAGAGAGAGAAAGAGACTGAGATAGAGAATTTGGCAGAGAGAGAGAGAGAGACTGAGATAGAGATTGTGGCAGAGAGAGAGAGAGAGAGACTGAGATAGAGAATGTGGCAGAGAGAGAGAAACGGAGACTGAGATAGAGAATGTAGCAGAGAGAGAGAGAGACTGAGATAGAGAATGTGGCAGAGAGAGAGAGTGACTGAGATAGAGAATGTGGCAGAGAGACAGAGAGAGAGAGAGAGACTGAGATAGAGAATGTGGCAGAGAAACAGAGAGAGAGAGAGACTGAGATAGAGAATGTGGAAGAGACAGAGAGAGAGAGACTGAGATAGAGAATGTGGCAGAGAGAGAGAGACTGAGATAGAGAATGTGGCAGAGAGAGAGAGAGAGAGACTGAGATAGAGAATGTGGGAGAGACAGAGAGAGAGAGAGAGAAACTGAGATAGAGAATGTGGCAGAGAGAGAGAGAGAGAGATAGACTGAGATAGAGAATGTGGCACAGAGAGAGAGAGAGAGTGAGAAATAGAATGTGGCAGAGAGAGAGAGAGACTGAGATAGAGATTGTGGCACAGAGAGAGAGAGACTGAGATAGAGAATGTGGCAGAGAGAGAGTGAGAGGCTGAGAGAGACAATGTGGCAGAGAGAGAGAGAGACTGAGATAGAGAATGTGGCAGAGAGAGAGTGAGAGGCTGAGAGAGACAATGTGGCAGAGAGAGAGAGAGACTGAGATAGAGAATGTGGCAGAGAGAGAGTGAGAGGCTGAGAGAGACAATGTGGCAGAGAGAGAGAGAGACTGAGATAGAGATTGTGGCAGTGAGAGAGAGAGAGACTGAGATGGAGAATGTGGCAAAGAGAGAGAGAGAGAGAGACTGAGATAGAGAATTTGGCAGAGAGAGAGAAAGGGAGACTGAGATAGAGAATGTAGCAGAGAGAGAGAGAGAGACTGAGATAGAGATTGTGGCAGTGAGAGAGAAACGGAGACTGAGATAGAGAATGTAGCAGAGAGAGAGAGAGAGACTGAGATAGAGAATGTGGCAGAGAGAGAGAGTGACTGAGATAGAGAATGTGGCAGAGAGACAGAGAGAGAGAGAGAGACTGAGATAGAGAATGTGGCAGAGAAACAGAGAGAGAGAGACTGAGATACAGAATGTGGCAGAGAGAGAGAGACTGAGATAGAGAATGTGGCAGAGAGAGAGTGAGAGGCTGAGAGAGACAATGTGGCAGAGAGAGAGAGAGACTGAGATAGAGATTGTGGCAGTGAGAGAGAGAGAGACTGAGATGGAGAATGTGGCGGAGAGAGAGAAACTGAGATAGAGAATGTGGCGGAGAGAGAGTGAGAGACTGAGAAAGACTACGTGGCAGAGAGAGAGAAAGGGAGACTGAGATAGAGAATGTGGCAGAGAGAGAGAGAGAGAATGAGATAGAGAATGTGGCAGAGAGAGAGAGAGAGACTGAGAAAGAGAATGTGGCAGAGAGAGAGAGAGACTGAGATAGAGAATGTGGCAGAGAGAGAGAGAGAGAGAGAGACTGAAATAGAGATTGTGGCAGAGAGAGAGAGAGTGACTGAGATAGAGAATGTGGCAGAGAGAGAGAGAGAGAGACTGAGATAGAGAATGTGGCAGAGAGAGAGAGAGAGACTGAGAAATAGAATGTGGCAGAGAGAGAGAGAGAGACTGAAATAGAGATTGTGGCAGAGAGAGAGAGAGAGACTGAGATGGAGAATGTGGGAGAGAGAGAGAGAGAGAGAGAGAGACTGAAATAGAGATTGTGGCAGAGAGAGAGAGAGTGACTGAGATAGAGAATGTGGCAGAGAGAGAGAGAGAGACTGAGATGGAGAATGTGGCAGAGAGAGATAGAGAATGAGATAGAGATTGTGGCAGAGACAGAAAGACTGAGATAGAGAATGTGAGAAAGAGACTGAGATAGAGAGTGTGAGAAAGAGGCTGAGATAGAGAATGTGGCAGAGAGAGAGAGAGAGACTGAGATAGAGAATGTGGCAGAGAGAGAGAGTCTGAGATAGAGAATGTGGCAGAGTGAGAGAGAGACTGAGATAGAGAATGTGGGAGAGACAGAGAGAGAGAGAGAGACTGAGATAGAGAATGTGGCAGAGAGAGAGAGACTGAGATAGAGAATGTGGCAGAGAAACAGAGAGAGAGAGAGACTGAGATAGAGAATGTGGCAGAGAGAGAGAGACTGAGATAGAGAATGTGGCAGAGAAACAGAGAGAGAGAGAGACTGAGATAGAGAATGTGGCAGAGAGACAGAGAGAGAGAGACTGAGATAGAGAATGTGGCAGAGAGAGAGAGAGACTGAGATAGAGAATGTGGGAGAGACAGAGAGAGAGAGAGAGACTGAGATAGAGAATGTGGCAGAGAGAGAGAGACTGAGATAGAGAATGTGGCAGAGAAACAGAGAGAGAGAGAGACTGAGATAGAGAATGTGGCAGAGAGACAGAGAGAGAGAGACTGAGATAGAGAATGTGGCAGAGAGAGAGAGAGACTGAGATAGAGAATGTGGCAGAGAGAGAGAGAGAGACTGAGATAGAGAATGTGGGAGAGACAGAGAGAGAGAGAGAGACTGAGATAGAGAATGTGGCAGAGAAACAGAGAGAGAGAGAGACTGAGATAGAGAATGTGGCAGAGAGACAGAGAGAGAGAGACTGAGATAGAGAATGTGGCAGAGAGAGAGAGACTGAGATAGAGAATGTGGGAGAGACAGAGAGAGAGAGAGAGAGACTGAGATAGAGAATGTGGCATAGAGAGAGAGAGAGAGAGAGACTGAGATAGAGAATGTGGCACAGAGAGAGAGAGAGTGAGAAATAGAATGTGGCAGAGAGAGAGAGAGACTGAGATAGAGATTGTGGCAGAGACAGAGAGGCTGAGAGAGACAATGTGGCAGAGAGAGAGAGAGACTGAGATAGAGATTGTGGCAGTGAGAGAGAGAGAGACTGAGATGGAGAATGTGGCAGAGAGAGAGAGAGACTGAGATAGAGAATGTGGCAGAGAGAGAGTGAGAGGCTGAGAGAGACAATGTGGCAGAGAGAGAGAGAGACTGAGATAGAGATTGTGGCAGTGAGAGAGAGAGAGACTGAGATGGAGAATGTGGCAAAGAGAGAGAGAGAGACTGAGATAGAGATTGTGGCAGAGAGAGAGAGAGAGACTGAGATGGAGAATGTGGCAAAGAGAGAGAGAGAAAGAGACTGAGATAGAGAATTTGGCAGAGAGAGAGAGAGAGACTGAGATAGAGATTGTGGCAGAGAGAGAGAGAGAGAGACTGAGATAGAGAATGTGGCAGAGAGAGAGAAACGGAGACTGAGATAGAGAATGTAGCAGAGAGAGAGAGAGACTGAGATAGAGAATGTGGCAGAGAGAGAGAGTGACTGAGATAGAGAATGTGGCAGAGAGACAGAGAGAGAGAGAGAGACTGAGATAGAGAATGTGGCAGAGAAACAGAGAGAGAGAGAGACTGAGATAGAGAATGTGGAAGAGACAGAGAGAGAGAGACTGAGATAGAGAATGTGGCAGAGAGAGAGAGACTGAGATAGAGAATGTGGCAGAGAGAGAGAGAGAGAGACTGAGATAGAGAATGTGGGAGAGACAGAGAGAGAGAGAGAGAAACTGAGATAGAGAATGTGGCAGAGAGAGAGAGAGAGAGATAGACTGAGATAGAGAATGTGGCACAGAGAGAGAGAGAGAGTGAGAAATAGAATGTGGCAGAGAGAGAGAGAGACTGAGATAGAGATTGTGGCACAGAGAGAGAGAGACTGAGATAGAGAATGTGGCAGAGAGAGAGTGAGAGGCTGAGAGAGACAATGTGGCAGAGAGAGAGAGAGACTGAGATAGAGAATGTGGCAGAGAGAGAGTGAGAGGCTGAGAGAGACAATGTGGCAGAGAGAGAGAGAGACTGAGATAGAGAATGTGGCAGAGAGAGAGTGAGAGGCTGAGAGAGACAATGTGGCAGAGAGAGAGAGAGACTGAGATAGAGATTGTGGCAGTGAGAGAGAGAGAGACTGAGATGGAGAATGTGGCAAAGAGAGAGAGAGAGAGAGACTGAGATAGAGAATTTGGCAGAGAGAGAGAAAGGGAGACTGAGATAGAGAATGTAGCAGAGAGAGAGAGAGAGACTGAGATAGAGATTGTGGCAGTGAGAGAGAAACGGAGACTGAGATAGAGAATGTAGCAGAGAGAGAGAGAGAGACTGAGATAGAGAATGTGGCAGCGATAGAGAGAGTGACTGAGATAGAGAATGTGGCAGAGAGAGAGAGTGACTGAGATAGAGAATGTGGCAGAGAGAGAGAGAGAGAGACTGAGATAGAGAATGTGGCAGAGCGAGAGAGACTGAGATGGAGAATGTGGCGGAGAGAGAGAAACTGAGATAGAGAATGTGGCGGAGAGAGAGTGAGAGACTGAGAAAGACTATGTGGCAGAGAGAGAGAAACGGAGACTGAGATAGAGAATGTGGCAGAGAGAGAGAGAGAGAATGAGATAGAGAATGTGGCAGAGAGAGAGAAACGGAGACTGAGATAGAGAATGTGGCAGAGAGAGAGAGAGAGAGAGAGAGACTGAAATAGAGATTGTGGCAAAGAGAGAGAGTGTGACTGAGATAGAGAATGTGGCAGAGAGAGAGAGAGAGAGACTGAAATAGAGATTGTGGCAAAGAGAGAGAGAGTGACTGAGATAGAGAATGTGGCAGAGAGAGAGAGAGTGACTGAGATAGAGAATGTGGCAGAGAGAGAGAGAGAATGAGATAGAGATTGGGGCAGTGAGAGAGAGAGAATGAGATAGAGATTGTGGCAGAGACAGAAAGACTGAGATAGAGAATGTGAGAAAGAGACTGAGATAGAGAGTGTGAGAAAGAGGCTGAGATAGAGAATGTGGCAGAGAGAGAGAGAGAGACTGAGATAGAGAATGTGGCAGAGAGAGAGAGTCTGAGATAGAGAATGTGGGAGAGACAGAGAGAGAGAGAGAGACTGAGATAGAGAATGTGGCAGAGAGAGAGAGACTGAGATAGAGAATGTGGGAGAGACAGAGAGAGAGAGAGAGACTGAGATAGAGAATGTGGCAGAGAGAGAGAGACTGAGATAGAGAATGTGGCAGAGAAACAGAGAGAGAGAGAGACTGAGATAGAGAATGTGGCAGAGAGACAGAGAGAGAGAGACTGAGATAGAGAATGTGGCAGAGAGAGAGAGACTGAGATAGAGAATGTGGCAGAGAGAGAGAGAGAGACTGAGATAGAGAATGTGGGAGAGACAGAGAGAGAGAGAGAGACTGAGATAGAGAATGTGGCAGAGAAACAGAGAGAGAGAGAGACTGAGATGGAGAATGTGGCAGAGAGACAGAGAGAGAGAGACTGAGATAGAGAATGTGCGAGAGACAGAGAGAAAGAGAGAGAGACTGAGATAGAGAATGTGGCATAGAGAGAGAGATAGAGAGAGACTGAGATAGAGAATGTGGCAGAGAGAGAGAGAGAGAGAGACTGAGATAGAGAATGTGGCACAGAGAGAGAGAGAGAGTGAGAAATAGAATGTGGCAGAGAGAGAGAGAGACTGAGATAGAGAATGTGGCAGAGAAAGAGAGAGAGAGAGAGACTGAGATAGAGAATGTGGCACAGAGAGAGAGAGAGAGTGAGAAATAGAATGTGGCAGAGAGAGAGAGAGACTGAGATAGAGATTGTGGCAGAGAGAGAGTGAGAGGCTGAGAGAGACAATGTGGCAGAGAGAGAGAGAGACTGAGATAGAGATTGTGGCAGTGAGAGAGAGAGAGACTGAGATGGAGAATGTGGCAGAGAGAGAGAGAGACTGAGATAGAGAATGTGGCAGAGAGAGAGTGAGAGGCTGAGAGAGACAATGTGGCAGAGAGAGAGAGAGACTGAGATAGAGATTGTGGCAGTGAGAGAGAGAGAGACTGAGATGGAGAATGTGGCAGAGAGAGAGAGAGACTGAGATAGAGAATGTGGCAGAGAGAGAGTGAGAGGCTGAGATAGAGAATGTGGCAGAGAGAGAGAGAGAGAATGAAATAGAGAATGTGGCAGAGAGAGAGAAACGGAGACTGAGATAGAGAATGTAGCAGAGAGAGAGAGAGAGAGAGACTGAGATAGAGAATGTGGCAGAGAGAGAGAGACTGAGATAGAGATTGTGGCAGAGAGAGAGAGAGAGAATGAGATAGAGAATGTGGCAGAGAGAGAGAAACGGAGACTGAGATAGAGAATGTAGCAGAGAGAGAGAGAGAGAGACTGAGATAGAGAATGTGGCAGAGAGAGAGAGAGAGACTGAGATAGAGATTGTGGCAGAGAGAGAGAAACGGAGACTGAGATAGAGAATGTAGCAGAGAGAGAGAGACTGAGATAGAGAATGTAGCAGAGAGGGAGACTGAAATAGAGATTGTGGCAGAGATAGAGAGAGAGACTGAGATGGAGAATGTGGCAAAGAGAGAGAGAGAGACTGAGATAGAGATTGTGGCAGAGAGAGAGGGAGAGACTGAGATGGAGAATGTGGCAAAGAGAGAGAGAGAGACTGAGATAGAGATTGTGGCAGAGAGAGAGAGAGAGACTGAGATGGAGAATGTGGCAAAGAGAGAGAGAGAGAGAGACTGAGATAGAGAATTTGGCAGAGAGAGAGAAAGGGAGACTGAGAGAGAGAATGTGGCAGAGAGAGAGAAAAGGAGACTGAGATAGAGAATGTGGCAGAGAGAGAGAGAGAGACTGAGATAGAGAATGTGGGAGAGACAGAGAGAGAGAGAGAGACTGAGATAGAGAATGTGGCAGAGAAACAGAGAGAGAGAGAGACTGAGATAGAGAATGTGGCAGAGAGACAGAGAGAGAGAGACTGAGATAGAGAATGTGGCAGAGAGAGAGAGACTGAGATAGAGAATGTGGGAGAGACAGAGAGAGAGAGAGAGAGACTGAGATAGAGAATGTGGCATAGAGAGAGAGAGAGAGAGAGACTGAGATAGAGAATGTGGCACAGAGAGAGAGAGAGTGAGAAATAGAATGTGGCAGAGAGAGAGAGAGACTGAGATAGAAATTGTGGCAGAGACAGAGAGGCTGAGAGAGACAATGTGGCAGAGAGAGAGAGAGACTGAGATAGAGAATGTGGCAGAGAGAGAGAGAGAGAGACTGAAATAGAGATTGTGGCAGAGAGAGAGAGAGTGACTGAGATAGAGAATGTGGCAGAGAGAGAGAGAGACTGAGATAGAGATTGTGGCAGTGAGAGAGAGAGAGACTGAGATGGAGAATGTGGCAGAGAGAGAGAGAGACTGAGATAGAGAATGTGGCAGAGAGAGAGTGAGAGGCTGAGAGAGACAATGTGGCAGAGAGAGAGAGAGACTGAGATAGAGATTGTGGCAGTGAGAGAGAGAGAGACTGAGATGGAGAATGTGGCAAAGAGAGAGAGAGAGACTGAGATAGAGATTGTGGCAGAGAGAGAGAGAGAGACTGAGATGGAGAATGTGGCAAAGAGAGAGAGAGAAAGAGACTGAGATAGAGAATTTGGCAGAGAGAGAGAGAGAGACTGAGATAGAGATTGTGGCAGAGAGAGAGAGAGAGAGACTGAGATAGAGAATGTGGCAGAGAGAGAGAAACGGAGACTGAGATAGAGAATGTAGCAGAGAGAGAGAGAGACTGAGATAGAGAATGTGGCAGAGAGAGAGAGTGACTGAGATAGAGAATGTGGCAGAGAGACAGAGAGAGAGAGAGAGACTGAGATAGAGAATGTGGCAGAGAAACAGAGAGAGAGAGAGACTGAGATAGAGAATGTGGAAGAGACAGAGAGAGAGAGACTGAGATAGAGAATGTGGCAGAGAGAGAGAGACTGAGATAGAGAATGTGGCAGAGAGAGAGAGAGAGAGACTGAGATAGAGAATGTGGGAGAGACAGAGAGAGAGAGAGAGAAACTGAGATAGAGAATGTGGCAGAGAGAGAGAGAGAGAGATAGACTGAGATAGAGAATGTGGCACAGAGAGAGAGAGAGAGTGAGAAATAGAATGTGGCAGAGAGAGAGAGAGACTGAGATAGAGATTGTGGCACAGAGAGAGAGAGACTGAGATAGAGAATGTGGCAGAGAGAGAGTGAGAGGCTGAGAGAGACAATGTGGCAGAGAGAGAGAGAGAGACTGAGATAGAGAATGTGGCAGAGAGAGAGAGTCTGAGATAGAGAATGTGGCAGAGTGAGAGAGAGACTGAGATAGAGAATGTGGGAGAGACAGAGAGAGAGAGAGAGACTGAGATAGAGAATGTGGCAGAGAGAGAGAGACTGAGATAGAGAATGTGGCAGAGAAACAGAGAGAGAGAGAGACTGAGATAGAGAATGTGGCAGAGAGACAGAGAGAGAGAGACTGAGATAGAGAATGTGGCAGAGAGAGAGAGACTGAGATAGAGAATGTGGCAGAGAGAGAGAGAGAGACTGAGATAGAGAATGTGGGAGAGACAGAGAGAGAGAGAGAGACTGAGATAGAGAATGTGGCAGAGAAACAGAGAGAGAGAGAGACTGAGATGGAGAATGTGGCAGAGAGACAGAGAGAGAGAGACTGAGATAGAGAATGTGCGAGAGACAGAGAGAGAGACTGAGATAGAGAATGTGGCATAGAGAGAGAGATAGAGAGAGACTGAGATAGAGAATGTGGCAGAGAGAGAGAGAGAGAGAGACTGAGATAGAGAATGTGGCACAGAGAGAGAGAGAGAGTGAGAAATAGAATGTGGCAGAGAGAGAGAGAGACTGAGATAGAGAATGTGGCAGAGAAAGAGAGAGAGAGAGAGACTGAGATAGAGAATGTGGCACAGAGAGAGAGAGAGAGTGAGAAATAGAATGTGGCAGAGAGAGAGAGAGACTGAGATAGAGATTGTGGCAGAGAGAGAGTGAGAGGCTGAGAGAGACAATGTGGCAGAGAGAGAGAGAGACTGAGATAGAGATTGTGGCAGTGAGAGAGAGAGAGACTGAGATGGAGAATGTGGCAGAGAGAGAGAGAGACTGAGATAGAGAATGTGGCAGAGAGAGAGTGAGAGGCTGAGAGAGACAATGTGGCAGAGAGAGAGAGAGACTGAGATAGAGAATGTGGCAGAGAGAGAGTGAGAGGCTGAGATAGAGAATGTGGCAGAGAGAGAGAGAGAGACTGAGATGGAGAATGTGGCAGGGAGAGAGAGAGACTGAGATAGAGAATGTGGCAGAGAGAGAGTGAGAGGCTGAGATAGAGAATGTGGCAGAGAGAGAGAGAGAATGAGATAGAGAATGTGGCAGAGAGAGAGAAACGGAGACTGAGATAGAGAATGTAGCAGAGAGAGAGAGAGAGAGAGACTGAGATAGAGAATGTGGCAGAGAGAGAGAGAGAGACTGAGATAGAGATTGTGGCAGAGAGAGAGAGAGAGAATGAGATAGAGAATGTGGCAGAGAGAGAGAAACGGAGACTGAGATAGAGAATGTAGCAGAGAGAGAGAGAGAGAGACTGAGATAGAGAATGTGGCAGAGAGACAGAGAGAGACTGAGATAGAGATTGTGGCAGAGAGAGAGAAACGGAGACTGAGATAGAGAATGTAGCAGAGAGAGAGAGACTGAGATAGAGAATGTAGCAGAGAGGGAGACTGAAATAGAGATTGTGGCAGAGATAGAGAGAGAGACTGAGATGGAGAATGTGGCAAAGAGAGAGAGAGAGACTGAGATAGAGATTGTGGCAGAGAGAGAGAGAGAGACTGAGATGGAGAATGTGGCAAAGAGAGAGAGAGAGAGAGACTGAGATAGAGAATTTGGCAGAGAGAGAGAAAGGGAGACTGAGATAGAGAATGTAGCAGAGAGAGAGAGAGAGAGAGACTGAGATAGAGATTGTGGCAGTGAGAGAGAAACGGAGACTGAGATAGAGAATGTAGCAGAAAGAGAGAGAGAGAGACTGAGATAGAGATTGTGGCAGAGAGAGAGAGAGAGACTGAGATGGAGAATGTGGCAAAGAGAGAGAGAGAGAGAGACTGAGATAGAGAATTTGGCAGTGAGAGAGAAACGGAGACTGAGATAGAGAATGTAGCAGAAAGAGAGAGAGAGAGACTGAGATAGAGAATGTGGCAGAGAGAGAGAAACGGAGACTGAGATAGAGAATGTAGCAGAGAGAGAGAGAGACTGAGATAGAGAATGTGGCAGAGATAGAGAGAGTGACTGAGATAGAGAATGTGGCAGAGAGAGAGAGTGACTGAGATAGAGAATGTGGCAGAGAGAGAGAGAGAGAGACTGAGATAGAGAATGTGGCAGAGAGAGAGAAAGGGAGACTGAGATAGAGAATGTAGCAGAGAGAGAGAGAGAGAGAGACTGAGATAGAGATTGTGGCAGTGAGAGAGAAACGGAGACTGAGATAGAGAATGTAGCAGAAAGAGAGAGAGAGAGACTGAGATAGAGATTGTGGCAGAGAGAGAGAGAGAGACTGAGATGGAGAATGTGGCAGAGAGGGAGACTGAAATAGAGATTGTGGCAGAGATAGAGAGAGAGACTGAGATGGAGAATGTGGCAAAGAGAGAGAGAGAGACTGAGATAGAGATTGTGGCAGAGAGAGAGAGAGAGACTGAGATGGAGAATGTGGCAAAGAGAGAGAGAGAGAGAGACTGAGATAGAGAATTTGGCAGAGAGAGAGAAAGGGAGACTGAGATAGAGAATGTAGCAGAGAGAGAGAGAGAGAGAGACTGAGATAGAGATTGTGGCAGTGAGAGAGAAACGGAGACTGAGATAGAGAATGTAGCAGAAAGAGAGAGAGAGAGACTGAGATAGAGATTGTGGCAGAGAGAGAGAGAGAGACTGAGATGGAGAATGTGGCAAAGAGAGAGAGAGAGAGAGACTGAGATAGAGAATTTGGCAGAGAGAGAGAAAGGGAGACTGAGATAGAGAATGTAGCAGAGAGAGAGAGAGAGACTGAGATAGAGATTGTGGCAGTGAGAGAGAAACGGAGACTGAGATAGAGAATGTAGCAGAAAGAGAGAGAGAGAGACTGAGATAGAGAATGTGGCAGAGAGAGAGAAACGGAGACTGAGATAGAGAATGTAGCAGAGAGAGAGAGAGACTGAGATAGAGAATGTGGCAGAGATAGAGAGAGTGACTGAGATAGAGAATGTGGCAGAGAGAGAGAGTGACTGAGATAGAGAATGTGGCAGAGAGAGAGAGAGAGAGACTGAGATAGAGAATGTGGCAGAGAGAGAGAAAGGGAGACTGAGATAGAGAATGTAGCAGAGAGAGAGAGAGAGAGAGACTGAGATAGAGATTGTGGCAGTGAGAGAGAAACGGAGACTGAGATAGAGAATGTAGCAGAAAGAGAGAGAGAGAGACTGAGATAGAGATTGTGGCAGAGAGAGAGAGAGAGACTGAGATGGAGAATGTGGCAAAGAGAGAGAGTGAGAGGCTGAGATAGAGAATGTGGCAGAGAGAGAGAGAGAGAATGAAATAGAGAATGTGGCAGAGAGAGAGAAACGGAGACTGAGATAGAGAATGTAGCAGAGAGAGAGAGAGAGAGAGACTGAGATAGAGAATGTGGCAGAGAGAGAGAGACTGAGATAGAGATTGTGGCAGAGAGAGAGAGAGAGAATGAGATAGAGAATGTGGCAGAGAGAGAGAAACGGAGACTGAGATAGAGAATGTAGCAGAGAGAGAGAGAGAGAGACTGAGATAGAGAATGTGGCAGAGAGAGAGAGAGAGACTGAGATAGAGATTGTGGCAGAGAGAGAGAAACGGAGACTGAGATAGAGAATGTAGCAGAGAGAGAGAGACTGAGATAGAGAATGTAGCAGAGAGGGAGACTGAAATAGAGATTGTGGCAGAGATAGAGAGAGAGACTGAGATGGAGAATGTGGCAAAGAGAGAGAGAGAGACTGAGATAGAGATTGTGGCAGAGAGAGAGGGAGAGACTGAGATGGAGAATGTGGCAAAGAGAGAGAGAGAGACTGAGATAGAGATTGTGGCAGAGAGAGAGAGAGAGACTGAGATGGAGAATGTGGCAAAGAGAGAGAGAGAGAGAGACTGAGATAGAGAATTTGGCAGAGAGAGAGAAAGGGAGACTGAGAGAGAGAATGTGGCAGAGAGAGAGAAAAGGAGACTGAGATAGAGAATGTGGCAGAGAGAGAGAGAGAGACTGAGATAGAGAATGTGGGAGAGACAGAGAGAGAGAGAGAGACTGAGATAGAGAATGTGGCAGAGAAACAGAGAGAGAGAGAGACTGAGATAGAGAATGTGGCAGAGAGACAGAGAGAGAGAGACTGAGATAGAGAATGTGGCAGAGAGAGAGAGACTGAGATAGAGAATGTGGGAGAGACAGAGAGAGAGAGAGAGAGACTGAGATAGAGAATGTGGCATAGAGAGAGAGAGAGAGAGAGACTGAGATAGAGAATGTGGCACAGAGAGAGAGAGAGTGAGAAATAGAATGTGGCAGAGAGAGAGAGAGACTGAGATAGAAATTGTGGCAGAGACAGAGAGGCTGAGAGAGACAATGTGGCAGAGAGAGAGAGAGACTGAGATAGAGAATGTGGCAGAGAGAGAGAGAGAGAGACTGAAATAGAGATTGTGGCAGAGAGAGAGAGAGTGACTGAGATAGAGAATGTGGCAGAGAGAGAGAGAGACTGAGATAGAGATTGTGGCAGTGAGAGAGAGAGAGACTGAGATGGAGAATGTGGCAGAGAGAGAGAGAGACTGAGATAGAGAATGTGGCAGAGAGAGAGTGAGAGGCTGAGAGAGACAATGTGGCAGAGAGAGAGAGAGACTGAGATAGAGATTGTGGCAGTGAGAGAGAGAGAGACTGAGATGGAGAATGTGGCAAAGAGAGAGAGAGAGACTGAGATAGAGATTGTGGCAGAGAGAGAGAGAGAGACTGAGATGGAGAATGTGGCAAAGAGAGAGAGAGAAAGAGACTGAGATAGAGAATTTGGCAGAGAGAGAGAGAGAGACTGAGATAGAGATTGTGGCAGAGAGAGAGAGAGAGAGACTGAGATAGAGAATGTGGCAGAGAGAGAGAAACGGAGACTGAGATAGAGAATGTAGCAGAGAGAGAGAGAGACTGAGATAGAGAATGTGGCAGAGAGAGAGAGTGACTGAGATAGAGAATGTGGCAGAGAGACAGAGAGAGAGAGAGAGACTGAGATAGAGAATGTGGCAGAGAAACAGAGAGAGAGAGAGACTGAGATAGAGAATGTGGAAGAGACAGAGAGAGAGAGACTGAGATAGAGAATGTGGCAGAGAGAGAGAGACTGAGATAGAGAATGTGGCAGAGAGAGAGAGAGAGAGACTGAGATAGAGAATGTGGGAGAGACAGAGAGAGAGAGAGAGAAACTGAGATAGAGAATGTGGCAGAGAGAGAGAGAGAGAGATAGACTGAGATAGAGAATGTGGCACAGAGAGAGAGAGAGAGTGAGAAATAGAATGTGGCAGAGAGAGAGAGAGACTGAGATAGAGATTGTGGCACAGAGAGAGAGAGACTGAGATAGAGAATGTGGCAGAGAGAGAGTGAGAGGCTGAGAGAGACAATGTGGCAGAGAGAGAGAGAGAGACTGAGATAGAGAATGTGGCAGAGAGAGAGAGTCTGAGATAGAGAATGTGGCAGAGTGAGAGAGAGACTGAGATAGAGAATGTGGGAGAGACAGAGAGAGAGAGAGAGACTGAGATAGAGAATGTGGCAGAGAGAGAGAGACTGAGATAGAGAATGTGGCAGAGAAACAGAGAGAGAGAGAGACTGAGATAGAGAATGTGGCAGAGAGACAGAGAGAGAGAGACTGAGATAGAGAATGTGGCAGAGAGAGAGAGACTGAGATAGAGAATGTGGCAGAGAGAGAGAGAGAGACTGAGATAGAGAATGTGGGAGAGACAGAGAGAGAGAGAGAGACTGAGATAGAGAATGTGGCAGAGAAACAGAGAGAGAGAGAGACTGAGATGGAGAATGTGGCAGAGAGACAGAGAGAGAGAGACTGAGATAGAGAATGTGCGAGAGACAGAGAGAGAGACTGAGATAGAGAATGTGGCATAGAGAGAGAGATAGAGAGAGACTGAGATAGAGAATGTGGCAGAGAGAGAGAGAGAGAGAGACTGAGATAGAGAATGTGGCACAGAGAGAGAGAGAGAGTGAGAAATAGAATGTGGCAGAGAGAGAGAGAGACTGAGATAGAGAATGTGGCAGAGAAAGAGAGAGAGAGAGAGACTGAGATAGAGAATGTGGCACAGAGAGAGAGAGAGAGTGAGAAATAGAATGTGGCAGAGAGAGAGAGAGACTGAGATAGAGATTGTGGCAGAGAGAGAGTGAGAGGCTGAGAGAGACAATGTGGCAGAGAGAGAGAGAGACTGAGATAGAGATTGTGGCAGTGAGAGAGAGAGAGACTGAGATGGAGAATGTGGCAGAGAGAGAGAGAGACTGAGATAGAGAATGTGGCAGAGAGAGAGTGAGAGGCTGAGAGAGACAATGTGGCAGAGAGAGAGAGAGACTGAGATAGAGAATGTGGCAGAGAGAGAGTGAGAGGCTGAGATAGAGAATGTGGCAGAGAGAGAGAGAGAGACTGAGATGGAGAATGTGGCAGGGAGAGAGAGAGACTGAGATAGAGAATGTGGCAGAGAGAGAGTGAGAGGCTGAGATAGAGAATGTGGCAGAGAGAGAGAGAGAATGAGATAGAGAATGTGGCAGAGAGAGAGAAACGGAGACTGAGATAGAGAATGTAGCAGAGAGAGAGAGAGAGAGAGACTGAGATAGAGAATGTGGCAGAGAGAGAGAGAGAGACTGAGATAGAGATTGTGGCAGAGAGAGAGAGAGAGAATGAGATAGAGAATGTGGCAGAGAGAGAGAAACGGAGACTGAGATAGAGAATGTAGCAGAGAGAGAGAGAGAGAGACTGAGATAGAGAATGTGGCAGAGAGACAGAGAGAGACTGAGATAGAGATTGTGGCAGAGAGAGAGAAACGGAGACTGAGATAGAGAATGTAGCAGAGAGAGAGAGACTGAGATAGAGAATGTAGCAGAGAGGGAGACTGAAATAGAGATTGTGGCAGAGATAGAGAGAGAGACTGAGATGGAGAATGTGGCAAAGAGAGAGAGAGAGACTGAGATAGAGATTGTGGCAGAGAGAGAGAGAGAGACTGAGATGGAGAATGTGGCAAAGAGAGAGAGAGAGAGAGACTGAGATAGAGAATTTGGCAGAGAGAGAGAAAGGGAGACTGAGATAGAGAATGTAGCAGAGAGAGAGAGAGAGAGAGACTGAGATAGAGATTGTGGCAGTGAGAGAGAAACGGAGACTGAGATAGAGAATGTAGCAGAAAGAGAGAGAGAGAGACTGAGATAGAGATTGTGGCAGAGAGAGAGAGAGAGACTGAGATGGAGAATGTGGCAAAGAGAGAGAGAGAGAGAGACTGAGATAGAGAATTTGGCAGTGAGAGAGAAACGGAGACTGAGATAGAGAATGTAGCAGAAAGAGAGAGAGAGAGACTGAGATAGAGAATGTGGCAGAGAGAGAGAAACGGAGACTGAGATAGAGAATGTAGCAGAGAGAGAGAGAGACTGAGATAGAGAATGTGGCAGAGATAGAGAGAGTGACTGAGATAGAGAATGTGGCAGAGAGAGAGAGTGACTGAGATAGAGAATGTGGCAGAGAGAGAGAGAGAGAGACTGAGATAGAGAATGTGGCAGAGAGAGAGAAAGGGAGACTGAGATAGAGAATGTAGCAGAGAGAGAGAGAGAGAGAGACTGAGATAGAGATTGTGGCAGTGAGAGAGAAACGGAGACTGAGATAGAGAATGTAGCAGAAAGAGAGAGAGAGAGACTGAGATAGAGATTGTGGCAGAGAGAGAGAGAGAGACTGAGATGGAGAATGTGGCAGAGAGGGAGACTGAAATAGAGATTGTGGCAGAGATAGAGAGAGAGACTGAGATGGAGAATGTGGCAAAGAGAGAGAGAGAGACTGAGATAGAGATTGTGGCAGAGAGAGAGAGAGAGACTGAGATGGAGAATGTGGCAAAGAGAGAGAGAGAGAGAGACTGAGATAGAGAATTTGGCAGAGAGAGAGAAAGGGAGACTGAGATAGAGAATGTAGCAGAGAGAGAGAGAGAGAGAGACTGAGATAGAGATTGTGGCAGTGAGAGAGAAACGGAGACTGAGATAGAGAATGTAGCAGAAAGAGAGAGAGAGAGACTGAGATAGAGATTGTGGCAGAGAGAGAGAGAGAGACTGAGATGGAGAATGTGGCAAAGAGAGAGAGAGAGAGAGACTGAGATAGAGAATTTGGCAGAGAGAGAGAAAGGGAGACTGAGATAGAGAATGTAGCAGAGAGAGAGAGAGAGACTGAGATAGAGATTGTGGCAGTGAGAGAGAAACGGAGACTGAGATAGAGAATGTAGCAGAAAGAGAGAGAGAGAGACTGAGATAGAGAATGTGGCAGAGAGAGAGAAACGGAGACTGAGATAGAGAATGTAGCAGAGAGAGAGAGAGACTGAGATAGAGAATGTGGCAGAGATAGAGAGAGTGACTGAGATAGAGAATGTGGCAGAGAGAGAGAGTGACTGAGATAGAGAATGTGGCAGAGAGAGAGAGAGAGAGACTGAGATAGAGAATGTGGCAGAGAGAGAGAAAGGGAGACTGAGATAGAGAATGTAGCAGAGAGAGAGAGAGAGAGAGACTGAGATAGAGATTGTGGCAGTGAGAGAGAAACGGAGACTGAGATAGAGAATGTAGCAGAAAGAGAGAGAGAGAGACTGAGATAGAGATTGTGGCAGAGAGAGAGAGAGAGACTGAGATGGAGAATGTGGCAAAGAGAGAGAGAGAGAGAGACTGAGATAGAGAATTTGGCAGAGAGAGAGAAAGGGAGACTGAGATAGAGAATGTAGCAGAGAGAGAGAGAGAGACTGAGATAGAGATTGTGGCAGTGAGAGAGAAACGGAGACTGAGATAGAGAATGTAGCAGAAAGAGAGAGAGAGAGACTGAGATAGAGAATGTGGCAGAGATAGAGAGAGTGACTGAGATAGAGAATGTGGCAGAGAGAGAGAGTGACTGAGATAGAGA
Source organism: Heterodontus francisci (assembly GCF_036365525.1). Lineage (NCBI taxonomy): Eukaryota > Metazoa > Chordata > Chondrichthyes > Heterodontiformes > Heterodontidae > Heterodontus > Heterodontus francisci. Next base: position 182,003 of record NW_027141558.1, read on the forward strand.
ATGTGGCAGAGAGAGAGAGAGAGAGACTGAGATAGAGAATGTGGCAGAGAGAGAGAGTCTGAGATAGAGATTGTGGCAGAGCGAGAGAGACTGAGATGGAGAATGTGGCGGAGAGAGAGAAACTGAGATAGAGAATGTGGCGGAGAGAGAGTGAGAGACTGAGAAAGACTATGTGGCAGAGAGAGAGAAAGGGAGACTGAGATAGAGAATGTGGCAGAGAGAGAGAGAGAGAATGAGATAGAGAATGTGGCAGAGAGAGAGAGACTGAGATAGAGATTGTGGCAGAGCGAGAGAGACTGAGATGGAGAATGTGGCGGAGAGAGAGAAACTGAGATAGAGAATGTGGCGGAGAGAGAGTGAGAGACTGAGAAAGACTATGTGGCAGAGAGAGAGAAAGGGAGACTGAGATAGAGAATGTGGCAGAGAGAGAGAGAGAGAATGAGATAGAGAATGTGGCAGAGAGAGAGAAACGGAGACTGAGATAGAGAATGTAGCAGAGAGAGAGAGAGAGACTGAGATAGAGAATGTGGCAGAGAGAGAGAGAGAGACTGAGATAGAGATTGTGGCTGCGAGAGAGAAACGGAGACTGAGATAGAGAATGTAGCAGAGAGAGAGAGAGACTGAGATAGAGAATGTAGCAGAGAGAGAGACTGAAATAGAGATTGTGGCAGAGATAGAGAGAGTGACTGAGATAAAGAATGTGGCAGAGAGAGAGAGTGACTGAGATAGAGAACGTGGCAGAGAGAGAGAGAGAGAGAGACTGAGATAGAGAATGTGGCAGAGATAGAGAGACTGAGATAGAGATTGTGGCAGAGAGAGCGAGACTGAGATGGAGAATGTGGCGGAGAGAGAGAAACTGAGATAAAGAATGTGGCGGAGCGAGAGTGAGAGACTGAGAAAGACTATGTGGCAGAGAGAGAGAAAGGGAGACTGAGAAAGAGAATGTGGCAGAGAGAGAGAGAGAGAATGAGATAGAGAATGTGGCAGAGAGAGAGAGAGAGACTGAGAAAGAGAATGTGGCAGAGAGAGAGAGACTGAGATAGAGAATGTGGCAGAGAGAGAAGAAGAGACTGAGAAAGAGAATGTGGCAGAGAGAGAGAGAGAGAGAGACTGAGATAGAGAATGTGGCAGAGAGAGAGAGAGAGAGAGAGAGAGAGATAATAGAGATTGTGGCAGAGAGAGAGAGAGTGACTGAGATAGAGAATGTTGCAGAGAGAGAGAGAGAGACTGAGATAGAGAATGTGGCAGAGAGAGAGAGAGAATGAGATAGAGATTGTGGCAGAGACAGAAAGACTGAGATAGAGAATGTGAGAAAGAGACTGAGATAGAGAGTGTGAGAAAGAGGCTGAGATAGAGAATGTGGCAGAGAGAGAGAGAGAGACTGAGATAGAGAATGTGGCAGAGAGAGAGAGAGAGAGACTGAGATAGAGAATGTGGCAGAGTGAGAGAGAGAGACTGAGATAGAGAATGTGGGAGAGACAGAGAGCGAGAGAGCGACTGAGATAGAGAATGTGGCAGAGAAACAGAGAGATAGAGAGACTGAGATAGAGAATGTGGCAGAGAGACAGAGAGAGAGAGACTGAGATAGAGAATGTGGCAGAGAGACAGAGAGAGAGAGACTGAGATAGAGAATGTGGCAGAGAGAGAGAGACTGAGATAGAGAATGTGGCAGAGAGAGAGAGAGAGAGACTGAGATAGAGAATGTGGGAGAGACAGAGAGAGAGAGAGAGAGACTGAGATAGAGAATGTGGCAGAGAGACAGAGAGAGAGAGACTGAGATAGAGAATGTGGCACAGAGAGAGAGACTGAGATAGAGAATGTGGCAGAGAGAGAGAGAGACTGAGATAGAGAATGTGGCATAGAGAGAGAGACTGAGATAGAGAATGTGGCAGAGAGAGAGAGAGAGAGACTGAGATAGAGAATGTGGCAGAGAGAGAGAGACTGAGATAGAGAATGTGGCAGAGAGAGAGAGAGAGAGACTGAGATAGAGAATGTGGGAGAGACAGAGAGAGAGAGAGAGAAACTGAGATAGAGAATGTGGCATAGAGAGAGAGATGGAGAGAGACTGAGATAGAGAATGTGGCAGAGAGAGAGAGAGAGAGAGAGACTGAGATAGAGAATGTGGCACAGAGAGAGAGAGAGAGTGAGAAATAGAATGTGGCAGAGAGAGAGAGAGACTGAGATAGAGATTGTGGCAGTGACAGAGAGACTGAGATAGAGAATGTGGCAGAGAGAGAGTGAGAGGCTGAGATAGAGAATGTGGCAGAGAGAGAGAGAGACTGAGATAGAGAATGTGGCAGAGAGAGAGTGAGAGGCTGAGAGAGACAATGTGGCAGAGAGAGAGAGAGACTGAGATAGAGATTGTGGCAGTGAGAGAGAGAGAGACTGAGATGGAGAATGTGGCAAAGAGAGAGAGAGAGACTGAGATAGAGAATTTGGCAGAGAGAGAGAAAGGGAGACTGAGATAGAGAATGTAGCAGAGAGAGAGAGAGAGACTGAGATAGAGATTGTGGCAGTGAGAGAGAAACGGAGACTGAGATAGAGAATGTAGCAGAGAGAGAGAGAGAGAGACTGAGATAGAGAATGTGGCAGAGAGAGAGAAACGGAGACTGAGATAGAGAATGTAGCAGAGAGAGAGAGAGACTGAGATAGAGAATGTGGCAGAGAGAGAGAGTGACTGAGATAGAGAATGTGGCAGAGAGATAGAGAGAGTGACTGAGATAGAGAATGTGGCAGAGAGAGAGAGAGAGAGACTGAGATAGAGAATGTGGCAGAGATAGAGAGACTGAGATAGAGATTGTGGCAGAGAGAGAGAGAGAGAGACTGAGATAGAGAATGTGGCAGAGCGAGAGAGACTGAGATGGAGAATGTGGCGGAGAGAGAGAAACTGAGATAGAGAATGTGGCGGAGAGAGAGTGAGAGACTGAGAAAGACTATGTGGCAGAGAGAGAGAAAGGGAGACTGAGATAGAGAATGTGGCAGAGAGAGAGAGAGAATGAGATAGAGAATGTGGCAGAGAGAGAGAAACGGAGACTGAGATAGAGAATGTAGCAGAGAGAGAGAAACGGAGACTGAGATAGAGAATGTAGCAGAGAGAGAGAGACTGAGATAGAGAATGTAGCAGAGAGAGAGACTGAAATAGAGATTGTGGCAGAGATAGAGAGAGTGACTGAGATGGAGAATGTGGCAGAGAGAGCGAGACTGAGATGGAGAATGTGGCGGAGAGAGAGAAACTGAGATAGAGAATGTGGCGGAGAGAGAGAAACTGAGATGGAGAATGTGGCGGAGAGAGAGAAACTGAGATAGAGAATGTGGCGGAGCGAGAGTGAGAGACTGAGAAAGACTATGTGGCAGAGAGAGAGAAAGGGAGACTGAGATAGTGAATGTGGCAGAGTGAGAGAGAGAGAATGAGATAGAGAATGTGGCAGAGAGAGAGAGAGACTGAGATGGAGAATGTGGCAAAGAGAGAGAGAGAGAGAGACTGAGATAGAGAATTTGGCAGAGAGAGAGAAAGGGAGACTGAGATAGAGAATGTAGCAGAGAGAGAGAGAGAGAGAGACTGAGATAGAGATTGTGGCAGTGAGAGAGAAACGGAGACTGAGATAGAGAATGTAGCAGAAAGAGAGAGAGAGAGACTGAGATAGAGATTGTGGCAGAGAGAGAGAGAGAGACTGAGATGGAGAATGTGGCAAAGAGAGAGAGAGAGAGAGACTGAGATAGAGAATTTGGCAGAGAGAGAGAAAGGGAGACTGAGATAGAGAATGTAGCAGAGAGAGAGAGAGAGACTGAGATAGAGATTGTGGCAGTGAGAGAGAAACGGAGACTGAGATAGAGAATGTAGCAGAAAGAGAGAGAGAGAGACTGAGATAGAGAATGTGGCAGAGAGAGAGAAACGGAGACTGAGATAGAGAATGTAGCAGAGAGAGAGAGAGACTGAGATAGAGAATGTGGCAGAGATAGAGAGAGTGACTGAGATAGAGAATGTGGCAGAGAGAGAGAGTGACTGAGATAGAGAATGTGGCAGAGAGAGAGAGAGAGAGACTGAGATAGAGAATGTGGCAGAGAGAGAGAAAGGGAGACTGAGATAGAGAATGTAGCAGAGAGAGAGAGAGAGAGAGACTGAGATAGAGATTGTGGCAGTGAGAGAGAAACGGAGACTGAGATAGAGAATGTAGCAGAAAGAGAGAGAGAGAGACTGAGATAGAGATTGTGGCAGAGAGAGAGAGAGAGACTGAGATGGAGAATGTGGCAAAGAGAGAGAGAGAGAGAGACTGAGATAGAGAATTTGGCAGAGAGAGAGAAAGGGAGACTGAGATAGAGAATGTAGCAGAGAGAGAGAGAGAGACTGAGATAGAGATTGTGGCAGTGAGAGAGAAACGGAGACTGAGATAGAGAATGTAGCAGAAAGAGAGAGAGAGAGACTGAGATAGAGAATGTGGCAGAGATAGAGAGAGTGACTGAGATAGAGAATGTGGCAGAGAGAGAGAGTGACTGAGATAGAGAATGTGGCAGAGAGAGAGAGAGAGAGACTGAGATAGAGAATGTGGCAGAGAGAGAGAGTCTGAGATAGAGATTGTGGCAGAGCGAGAGAGACTGAGATGGAGAATGTGGCGGAGAGAGAGAAACTGAGATAGAGAATGTGGCGGAGAGAGAGTGAGAGACTGAGAAAGACTATGTGGCAGAGAGAGAGAAAGGGAGACTGAGATAGAGAATGTGGCAGAGAGAGAGAGAGAGAATGAGATAGAGAATGTGGCAGAGAGAGAGAGACTGAGATAGAGATTGTGGCAGAGCGAGAGAGACTGAGATGGAGAATGTGGCGGAGAGAGAGAAACTGAGATAGAGAATGTGGCGGAGAGAGAGTGAGAGACTGAGAAAGACTATGTGGCAGAGAGAGAGAAAGGGAGACTGAGATAGAGAATGTGGCAGAGAGAGAGAGAGAGAATGAGATAGAGAATGTGGCAGAGAGAGAGAAACGGAGACTGAGATAGAGAATGTAGCAGAGAGAGAGAGAGAGACTGAGATAGAGAATGTGGCAGAGAGAGAGAGAGAGACTGAGATAGAGATTGTGGCTGCGAGAGAGAAACGGAGACTGAGATAGAGAATGTAGCAGAGAGAGAGAGAGACTGAGATAGAGAATGTAGCAGAGAGAGAGACTGAAATAGAGATTGTGGCAGAGATAGAGAGAGTGACTGAGATAAAGAATGTGGCAGAGAGAGAGAGTGACTGAGATAGAGAACGTGGCAGAGAGAGAGAGAGAGAGAGACTGAGATAGAGAATGTGGCAGAGATAGAGAGACTGAGATAGAGATTGTGGCAGAGAGAGCGAGACTGAGATGGAGAATGTGGCGGAGAGAGAGAAACTGAGATAAAGAATGTGGCGGAGCGAGAGTGAGAGACTGAGAAAGACTATGTGGCAGAGAGAGAGAAAGGGAGACTGAGAAAGAGAATGTGGCAGAGAGAGAGAGAGAGAATGAGATAGAGAATGTGGCAGAGAGAGAGAGAGAGACTGAGAAAGAGAATGTGGCAGAGAGAGAGACTGAGATAGAGAATGTGGCAGAGAGAGAAGAAGAGACTGAGAAAGAGAATGTGGCAGAGAGAGAGAGAGAGAGAGACTGAGATAGAGAATGTGGCAGAGAGAGAGAGAGAGAGAGAGAGAGATAATAGAGATTGTGGCAGAGAGAGAGAGAGTGACTGAGATAGAGAATGTTGCAGAGAGAGAGAGAGAGACTGAGATAGAGAATGTGGCAGAGAGAGAGAGAGAATGAGATAGAGATTGTGGCAGAGACAGAAAGACTGAGATAGAGAATGTGAGAAAGAGACTGAGATAGAGAGTGTGAGAAAGAGGCTGAGATAGAGAATGTGGCAGAGAGAGAGAGAGAGACTGAGATAGAGAATGTGGCAGAGAGAGAGAGAGAGAGACTGAGATAGAGAATGTGGCAGAGTGAGAGAGAGAGACTGAGATAGAGAATGTGGGAGAGACAGAGAGAGAGAGAGCGACTGAGATAGAGAATGTGGCAGAGAAACAGAGAGATAGAGAGACTGAGATAGAGAATGTGGCAGAGAGACAGAGAGAGAGAGACTGAGATAGAGAATGTGGCAGAGAGACAGAGAGAGAGAGACTGAGATAGAGAATGTGGCAGAGAGAGAGAGACTGAGATAGAGAATGTGGCAGAGAGAGAGAGAGAGAGACTGAGATAGAGAATGTGGGAGAGACAGAGAGAGAGAGAGAGAGACTGAGATAGAGAATGTGGCAGAGAGACAGAGAGAGAGAGACTGAGATAGAGAATGTGGCACAGAGAGAGAGACTGAGATAGAGAATGTGGCAGAGAGAGAGAGAGACTGAGATAGAGAATGTGGCATAGAGAGAGAGACTGAGATAGAGAATGTGGCAGAGAGAGAGAGAGAGAGACTGAGATAGAGAATGTGGCAGAGAGAGAGAGACTGAGATAGAGAATGTGGCAGAGAGAGAGAGAGAGAGACTGAGATAGAGAATGTGGGAGAGACAGAGAGAGAGAGAGAGAAACTGAGATAGAGAATGTGGCATAGAGAGAGAGATGGAGAGAGACTGAGATAGAGAATGTGGCAGAGAGAGAGAGAGAGAGAGAGACTGAGATAGAGAATGTGGCACAGAGAGAGAGAGAGAGTGAGAAATAGAATGTGGCAGAGAGAGAGAGAGACTGAGATAGAGATTGTGGCAGTGACAGAGAGACTGAGATAGAGAATGTGGCAGAGAGAGAGTGAGAGGCTGAGATAGAGAATGTGGCAGAGAGAGAGAGAGACTGAGATAGAGAATGTGGCAGAGAGAGAGTGAGAGGCTGAGAGAGACAATGTGGCAGAGAGAGAGAGAGACTGAGATAGAGATTGTGGCAGTGAGAGAGAGAGAGACTGAGATGGAGAATGTGGCAAAGAGAGAGAGAGAGACTGAGATAGAGAATTTGGCAGAGAGAGAGAAAGGGAGACTGAGATAGAGAATGTAGCAGAGAGAGAGAGAGAGACTGAGATAGAGATTGTGGCAGTGAGAGAGAAACGGAGACTGAGATAGAGAATGTAGCAGAGAGAGAGAGAGAGAGACTGAGATAGAGAATGTGGCAGAGAGAGAGAAACGGAGACTGAGATAGAGAATGTAGCAGAGAGAGAGAGAGACTGAGATAGAGAATGTGGCAGAGAGAGAGAGTGACTGAGATAGAGAATGTGGCAGAGAGATAGAGAGAGTGACTGAGATAGAGAATGTGGCAGAGAGAGAGAGAGAGAGACTGAGATAGAGAATGTGGCAGAGATAGAGAGACTGAGATAGAGATTGTGGCAGAGAGAGAGAGAGAGAGACTGAGATAGAGAATGTGGCAGAGCGAGAGAGACTGAGATGGAGAATGTGGCGGAGAGAGAGAAACTGAGATAGAGAATGTGGCGGAGAGAGAGTGAGAGACTGAGAAAGACTATGTGGCAGAGAGAGAGAAAGGGAGACTGAGATAGAGAATGTGGCAGAGAGAGAGAGAGAATGAGATAGAGAATGTGGCAGAGAGAGAGAAACGGAGACTGAGATAGAGAATGTAGCAGAGAGAGAGAAACGGAGACTGAGATAGAGAATGTAGCAGAGAGAGAGAGACTGAGATAGAGAATGTAGCAGAGAGAGAGACTGAAATAGAGATTGTGGCAGAGATAGAGAGAGTGACTGAGATAGAGAATGTGGCAGAGAGAGAGAGTGACTGAGATAGAGAACGTGGCAGAGAGAGAGAGAGAGAGAGACTGAGATAGAGAATGTGGCAGAGAGAGCGAGACTGAGATGGAGAATGTGGCGGAGAGAGAGAAACTGAGATAGAGAATGTGGCGGAGAGAGAGAAACTGAGATGGAGAATGTGGCGGAGAGAGAGAAACTGAGATAGAGAATGTGGCGGAGCGAGAGTGAGAGACTGAGAAAGACTATGTGGCAGAGAGAGAGAAAGGGAGACTGAGATAGTGAATGTGGCAGAGTGAGAGAGAGAGAATGAGATAGAGAATGTGGCAGAGAGAGAGAGAGACTGAGAAAGAGAATGTGGCAGAGAGAGAGAGAGAGAGACTGAGATAGAGAATGTGGCAGAGAGAGAAGAAGAGACTGAGAAAGAGAATGTGGCAGAGAGAGAGAGAGAGAGAGACTGAGATAGAGAATGTGGCAGAGAGAGAGAGAGAGACTGAGATAGAGAATGTGGCAGAGAAACAGAGAGAGAGAGAGACTGAGATAGAGAATGTGGCAGAGAGAGAGAGAGAGAGAGAGAGAGAGACTGAAATAGAGATTGTGGCAAAGAGAGAGAGAGTGACTGAGATAGAGAATGTGGCAGAGAGAGAGAGAGAGACTGAGATAGAGAATGTGGCAGAGATAGAGAGACTGAGATAGAGATTGTGGCAGAGAGAGCGAGACTGAGATGGAGAATGTGGCGGAGAGAGAGAAACTGAGATAGAGAATGTGGCGGAGCGAGAGTGAGAGACTGAGAAAGACTATGTGGCAGAGAGAGAGAAAGGGAGACTGAGATAGTGAATGTGGCAGAGTGAGAGAGAGAGAATGAGATAGAGAATGTGGCAGAGAGAGAGAGACTGAGAAAGAGAATGTGGCAGAGAGAGAGAGAGAGAGACTGAGATAGAGAATGTGGCAGAGAGAGAAGAAGAGACTGAGAAAGAGAATGTGGCAGAGAGAGAGAGAGAGAGAGACTGAGATAGAGAATGTGGCAGAGAGACAGAGAGAGAGAGAGAGACTGAGATAGAGAATGTGGCAGAGAAACAGAGAGAGAGAGAGACTGAGATAGAGAATGTGGAAGAGACAGAGAGAGAGAGACTGAGATAGAGAATGTGGCAGAGAGAGAGAGACTGAGACAGAGAATGTGGCAGAGAGAGAGAGAGAGAGACTGAGATAGAGAATGTGGGAGAGACAGAGAGAGAGAGAGAGAAACTGAGATAGAGAATGTGGCAGAGAGAGAGAGAGAGAGATAGACTGAGATAGAGAATGTGGCACAGAGAGAGAGAGAGAGTGAGAAATAGAATGTGGCAGAGAGAGAGAGAGACTGAGATAGAGATTGTGGCACAGAGAGAGAGAGACTGAGATAGAGAATGTGGCAGAGAGAGAGTGAGAGGCTGAGAGAGACAATGTGGCAGAGAGAGAGAGAGAGACTGAGATAGAGAATGTGGCAGAGAGAGAGAGTCTGAGATAGAGAATGTGGCAGAGTGAGAGAGAGACTGAGATAGAGAATGTGGGAGAGACAGAGAGAGAGAGAGAGACTGAGATAGAGAATGTGGCAGAGAGAGAGAGACTGAGATAGAGAATGTGGCAGAGAAACAGAGAGAGAGAGAGACTGAGATAGAGAATGTGGCAGAGAGACAGAGAGAGAGAGACTGAGATAGAGAATGTGGCAGAGAGAGAGAGACTGAGATAGAGAATGTGGCAGAGAGAGAGAGAGAGAGAGACTGAGATAGAGAATGTGGGAGAGACAGAGAGAGAGAGAGAGACTGAGATAGAGAATGTGGCAGAGAAACAGAGAGAGAGAGAGACTGAGATGGAGAATGTGGCAGAGAGACAGAGAGAGAGAGACTGAGATAGAGAATGTGCGAGAGACAGAGAGAGAGAGAGAGAGACTGAGATAGAGAATGTGGCATAGAGAGAGAGATAGAGAGAGACTGAGATAGAGAATGTGGCAGAGAGAGAGAGAGAGAGAGACTGAGATAGAGAATGTGGCACAGAGAGAGAGAGAGAGTGAGAAATAGAATGTGGCAGAGAGAGAGAGAGACTGAGATAGAGATTGTGGCAGAGAGAGAGTGAGAGGCTGAGAGAGACAATGTGGCAGAGAGAGAGAGAGACTGAGATAGAGATTGTGGCAGTGAGAGAGAGAGAGACTGAGATGGAGAATGTGGCAGAGAGAGAGAGAGACTGAGATAGAGAATGTGGCAGAGAGAGAGTGAGAGGCTGAGAGAGACAATGTGGCAGAGAGAGAGAGAGACTGAGATAGAGATTGTGGCAGAGAGAGAGAGAGACTGAGATAGAGAATGTGGCAGAGAGAGAGTGAGAGGCTGAGATAGAGAATGTGGCAGAGAGAGAGAGAGAGACTGAGATGGAGAATGTGGCAGGGAGAGAGAGAGACTGAGATAGAGAATGTGGCAGAGAGAGAGTGAGAGGCTGAGATAGAGAATGTGGCAGAGAGAGAGAGAGAGAATGAGATAGAGAATGTGGCAGAGAGAGAGAAACGGAGACTGAGATAGAGAATGTAGCAGAGAGAGAGAGAGAGAGAGACTGAGATAGAGAATGTGGCAGAGAGAGAGAGAGAGACTGAGATAGAGATTGTGGCAGAGAGAGAGAGAGAGAATGAGATAGAGAATGTGGCAGAGAGAGAGAAACGGAGACTGAGATAGAGAATGTAGCAGAGAGAGAGAGAGAGAGACTGAGATAGAGAATGTGGCAGAGAGAGAGAGAGAGACTGAGATAGAGATTGTGGCAGAGAGAGAGAAACGGAGACTGAGATAGAGAATGTAGCAGAGAGAGAGAGACTGAGATAGAGAATGTAGCAGAGAGGGAGACTGAAATAGAGATTGTGGCAGAGATAGAGAGAGAGACTGAGATGGAGAATGTGGCAAAGAGAGAGAGAGAGACTGAGATAGAGATTGTGGCAGAGAGAGAGAGAGAGACTGAGATGGAGAATGTGGCAAAGAGAGAGAGAGAGAGAGACTGAGATAGAGAATTTGGCAGAGAGAGAGAAAGGGAGACTGAGATAGAGAATGTAGCAGAGAGAGAGAGAGAGAGAGAGAGAGACTGAGATAGAGATTGTGGCAGTGAGAGAGAAACGGAGACTGAGATAGAGAATGTAGCTGAAAGAGAGAGAGAGAGACTGAGATAGAGATTGTGGCAGAGAGAGAGAGAGAGACTGAGATGGAGAATGTGGCAAAGAGAGAGAGAGAGAGAGACTGAGATAGAGAATTTGGCAGAGAGAGAGAAAGGGAGACTGAGATAGAGAATGTAGCAGAGAGAGAGAGAGAGACTGAGATAGAGATTGTGGCAGTGAGAGAGAAACGGAGACTGAGATAGAGAATGTAGCAGAAAGAGAGAGAGAGAGACTGAGATAGAGAATGTGGCAGAGAGAGAGAAACGGAGACTGAGATAGAGAATGTAGCAGAGAGAGAGAGAGACTGAGATAGAGAATGTGGCAGAGATAGAGAGAGTGACTGAGATAGAGAATGTGGCAGAGAGAGAGAGTGACTGAGATAGAGAATGTGGCAGAGAGAGAGAGAGAGAGACTGAGATAGAGAATGTGGCAGAGAGAGAGAGTCTGAGATAGAGATTGTGGCAGAGCGAGAGAGACTGAGATGGAGAATGTGGCGGAGAGAGAGAAACTGAGATAGAGAATGTGGCGGAGAGAGAGTGAGAGACTGAGAAAGACTATGTGGCAGAGAGAGAGAAAGGGAGACTGAGATAGAGAATGTGGCAGAGAGAGAGAGAGAGAATGAGATAGAGAATGTGGCAGAGAGAGAGAGACTGAGATAGAGATTGTGGCGGAGAGAGAGAAACTGAGATAGAGAATGTGGCGGAGAGAGAGTGAGAGACTGAGAAAGACTATGTGGCAGAGAGAGAGAAAGGGAGACTGAGATAGAGAATGTGGCAGAGAGAGAGAGAGAGAATGAGATAGAGAATGTGGCAGAGAGAGAGAAACGGAGACTGAGATAGAGAATGTAGCAGAGAGAGAGAGAGAGAGACTGAGATAGAGAATGTGGCAGAGAGAGAGAGAGAGACTGAGATAGAGATTGTGGCTGCGAGAGAGAAACGGAGACTGAGATAGAGAATGTAGCAGAGAGAGAGAGAGACTGAGATAGAGAATGTAGCAGAGAGAGAGACTGAAATAGAGATTGTGGCAGAGATAGAGAGAGTGACTGAGATAAAGAATGTGGCAGAGAGAGAGAGTGACTGAGATAGAGAACGTGGCAGAGAGAGAGAGAGAGAGAGAGACTGAGATGGAGAATGTGGCGGAGAGAGAGAAACTGAGATAGAGAATGTGGCGGAGAGAGAGTGAGAGACTGAGAAAGACTATGTGGCAGAGAGAGAGAAAGGGAGACTGAGATAGAGAATGTGGCAGAGAGAGAGAGAGAGAATGAGATAGAGAATGTGGCAGAGAGAGAGAAACGGAGACTGAGATAGAGAATGTAGCAGAGAGAGAGAGAGAGACTGAGATAGAGAATGTGGCAGAGAGAGAGAGAGAGACTGAGATAGAGATTGTGGCTGCGAGAGAGAAACGGAGACTGAGATAGAGAATGTAGCAGAGAGAGAGAGAGACTGAGATAGAGAATGTAGCAGAGAGAGAGACTGAAATAGAGATTGTGGCAGAGATAGAGAGAGTGACTGAGATAAAGAATGTGGCAGAGAGAGAGAGTGACTGAGATAGAGAACGTGGCAGAGAGAGAGAGAGAGAGAGACTGAGATAGAGAATGTGGCAGAGATAGAGAGACTGAGATAGAGATTGTGGCAGAGAGAGCGAGACTGAGATGGAGAATGTGGCGGAGAGAGAGAAACTGAGATAAAGAATGTGGCGGAGCGAGAGTGAGAGACTGAGAAGGACTATGTGGCAGAGAGAGAGAAAGGGAGACTGAGAAAGAGAATGTGGCAGAGAGAGAGAGAGAGAATGAGATAGAGAATGTGGCAGAGAGAGAGAGAGAGACTGAGAAAGAGAATGTGGCAGAGAGAGAGAGACTGAGATAGAGAATGTGGCAGAGAGAGAAGAAGAGACTGAGAAAGAGAATGTGGCAGAGAGAGAGAGAGAGAGAGACTGAGATAGAGAATGTGGCAGAGAGAGAGAGAGAGAGAGAGAGAGATAATAGAGATTGTGGCAGAGAGAGAGAGAGTGACTGAGATAGAGAATGTTGCAGAGAGAGAGAGAGAGACTGAGATAGAGAATGTGGCAGAGAGAGAGAGAGAATGAGATAGAGATTGTGGCAGAGACAGAAAGACTGAGATAGAGAATGTGAGAAAGAGACTGAGATAGAGAGTGTGAGAAAGAGGCTGAGATAGAGAATGTGGCAGAGAGAGAGAGAGAGACTGAGATAGAGAATGTGGCAGAGAGAGAGAGAGAGAGACTGAGATAGAGAATGTGGCAGAGTGAGAGAGAGAGACTGAGATAGAGAATGTGGGAGAGACAGAGAGAGAGAGAGCGACTGAGATAGAGAATGTGGCAGAGAAACAGAGAGATAGAGAGACTGAGATAGAGAATGTGGCAGAGAGACAGAGAGAGAGAGACTGAGATAGAGAATGTGGCAGAGAGACAGAGAGAGAGAGACTGAGATAGAGAATGTGGCAGAGAGAGAGAGACTGAGATAGAGAATGTGGCAGAGAGAGAGAGAGAGAGACTGAGATAGAGAATGTGGGAGAGACAGAGAGAGAGAGAGAGAGACTGAGATAGAGAATGTGGCAGAGAGACAGAGAGAGAGAGACTGAGATAGAGAATGTGGCACAGAGAGAGAGACTGAGATAGAGAATGTGGCAGAGAGAGAGAGAGACTGAGATAGAGAATGTGGCATAGAGAGAGAGACTGAGATAGAGAATGTGGCAGAGAGAGAGAGAGAGAGACTGAGATAGAGAATGTGGCAGAGAGAGAGAGACTGAGATAGAGAATGTGGCAGAGAGAGAGAGAGAGAGACTGAGATAGAGAATGTGGGAGAGACAGAGAGAGAGAGAGAGAAACTGAGATAGAGAATGTGGCATAGAGAGAGAGATGGAGAGAGACTGAGATAGAGAATGTGGCAGAGAGAGAGAGAGAGAGAGAGACTGAGATAGAGAATGTGGCACAGAGAGAGAGAGAGAGTGAGAAATAGAATGTGGCAGAGAGAGAGAGAGACTGAGATAGAGATTGTGGCAGTGACAGAGAGACTGAGATAGAGAATGTGGCAGAGAGAGAGTGAGAGGCTGAGATAGAGAATGTGGCAGAGAGAGAGAGAGACTGAGATAGAGAATGTGGCAGAGAGAGAGTGAGAGGCTGAGAGAGACAATGTGGCAGAGAGAGAGAGAGACTGAGATAGAGATTGTGGCAGTGAGAGAGAGAGAGACTGAGATGGAGAATGTGGCAAAGAGAGAGAGAGAGACTGAGATAGAGAATTTGGCAGAGAGAGAGAAAGGGAGACTGAGATAGAGAATGTAGCAGAGAGAGAGAGAGAGACTGAGATAGAGATTGTGGCAGTGAGAGAGAAACGGAGACTGAGATAGAGAATGTAGCAGAGAGAGAGAGAGAGAGACTGAGATAGAGAATGTGGCAGAGAGAGAGAAACGGAGACTGAGATAGAGAATGTAGCAGAGAGAGAGAGAGACTGAGATAGAGAATGTGGCAGAGAGAGAGAGTGACTGAGATAGAGAATGTGGCAGAGAGATAGAGAGAGTGACTGAGATAGAGAATGTGGCAGAGAGAGAGAGAGAGAGACTGAGATAGAGAATGTGGCAGAGATAGAGAGACTGAGATAGAGATTGTGGCAGAGAGAGAGAGAGAGAGACTGAGATAGAGAATGTGGCGGAGAGAGAGTGAGAGACTGAGAAAGACTATGTGGCAGAGAGAGAGAAAGGGAGACTGAGATAGAGAATGTGGCAGAGAGAGAGAGAGAGAATGAGATAGAGAATGTGGCAGAGAGAGAGAAACGGAGACTGAGATAGAGAATGTAGCAGAGAGAGAGAAACGGAGACTGAGATAGAGAATGTAGCAGAGAGAGAGAGACTGAGATAGAGAATGTAGCAGAGAGAGAGACTGAAATAGAGATTGTGGCAGAGATAGAGAGAGTGACTGAGATAGAGAATGTGGCAGAGAGAGAGAGTGACTGAGATAGAGAACGTGGCAGAGAGAGAGAGAGAGAGAGACTGAGATAGAGAATGTGGCAGAGAGAGCGAGACTGAGATGGAGAATGTGGCGGAGAGAGAGAAACTGAGATAGAGAATGTGGCGGAGAGAGAGAAACTGAGATGGAGAATGTGGCGGAGAGAGAGAAACTGAGATAGAGAATGTGGCGGAGCGAGAGTGAGAGACTGAGAAAGACTATGTGGCAGAGAGAGAGAAAGGGAGACTGAGATAGTGAATGTGGCAGAGTGAGAGAGAGAGAATGAGATAGAGAATGTGGCAGAGAGAGAGAGAGACTGAGAAAGAGAATGTGGCAGAGAGAGAGAGAGAGAGACTGAGATAGAGAATGTGGCAGAGAGAGAAGAAGAGACTGAGAAAGAGAATGTGGCAGAGAGAGAGAGAGAGAGAGACTGAGATAGAGAATGTGGCAGAGAGAGAGAGAGAGACTGAGATAGAGAATGTGGCAGAGAAACAGAGAGAGAGAGAGACTGAGATAGAGAATGTGGCAGAGAGAGAGAGAGAGAGAGAGAGAGAGACTGAAATAGAGATTGTGGCAAAGAGAGAGAGAGTGACTGAGATAGAGAATGTGGCAGAGAGAGAGAGAGAGACTGAGATAGAGAATGTGGCAGAGATAGAGAGACTGAGATAGAGATTGTGGCAGAGAGAGCGAGACTGAGATGGAGAATGTGGCGGAGAGAGAGAAACTGAGATAGAGAATGTGGCGGAGCGAGAGTGAGAGACTGAGAAAGACTATGTGGCAGAGAGAGAGAAAGGGAGACTGAGATAGTGAATGTGGCAGAGTGAGAGAGAGAGAATGAGATAGAGAATGTGGCAGAGAGAGAGAGAGACTGAGAAAGAGAATGTGGCAGAGAGAGAGAGAGAGAGACTGAGATAGAGAATGTGGCAGAGAGAGAAGAAGAGACTGAGAAAGAGAATGTGGCAGAGAGAGAGAGAGAGAGAGACTGAGATAGAGAATGTGGCAGAGAGAGAGAGAGAGACTGAGATAGAGAATGTGGCAGAGAAACAGAGAGAGAGAGAGACTGAGATAGAGAATGTGGCAGAGAGAGAGAGAGAGAGAGAGAGAGACTGAAATAGAGATTGTGGCAAAGAGAGAGAGAGTGACTGAGATAGAGAATGTGGCAGAGAGAGAGAGAGAGACTGAGATAGAGAATGTGGCAGAGAGAGAGAGAGAGAGAGAGACTGAAATAGAGATTGTGGCAAAGAGAGAGAGAGTGACTGAGATAGAGAATGTGGCAGAGAGAGAGAGAGTGACTGAGATAGAGAATGTGGCAGAGA
The DNA here is from genome assembly GCF_036365525.1 of Heterodontus francisci. Lineage (NCBI taxonomy): Eukaryota > Metazoa > Chordata > Chondrichthyes > Heterodontiformes > Heterodontidae > Heterodontus > Heterodontus francisci. The sequence continues at coordinate 198,110 of NW_027141558.1, forward strand.
GAGAGAGAGAGACTGAGATAGAGAATGTGGCAGAGAGAGAGAGAGAATGAGATAGAGATTGTGGCAGTGAGAGAGAGAGAATGAGATAGAGATTGTGGCAGAGACAGAAAGACTGAGATAGAGAATGTGAGAAAGAGACTGAGATAGAGAGTGTGAGAAAGAGGCTGAGATAGAGAATGTGGCACAGAGAGAGAGAGAGAGACTGAGATAGAGAATGTGGCAGAGAGAGAGAGTCTGAGATAGAGAATGTGGCAGAGTGAGAGAGAGACTGAGATAGAGAATGTGGGAGAGACAGAGAGAGAGAGAGAGACTGAGATAGAGAATGTGGCAGAGAGAGAGAGACTGAGATAGAGAATGTGGCAGAGAAACAGAGAGAGAGAGAGACTGAGATAGAGAATGTGGCAGAGAGACAGAGAGAGAGAGACTGAGATAGAGAATGTGGCAGAGAGAGAGAAACGGAGACTGAGATAGAGAATGTAGCAGAGAGAGAGAGACTGAGATAGAGAATGTAGCAGAGAGGGAGACTGAAATAGAGATTGTGGCAGAGATAGAGAGAGAGACTGAGATGGAGAATGTGGCAAAGAGAGAGAGAGAGACTGAGATAGAGATTGTGGCAGAGAGAGAGAGAGAGACTGAGATGGAGAATGTGGCAAAGAGAGAGAGAGAGAGAGACTGAGATAGAGAATTTGGCAGAGAGAGAGAAAGGGAGACTGAGATAGAGAATGTAGCAGAGAGAGAGAGAGAGACTGAGATAGAGATTGTGGCAGTGAGAGAGAAACGGAGACTGAGATAGAGAATGTAGCAGAAAGAGAGAGAGAGAGACTGAGATAGAGATTGTGGCAGAGAGAGAGAGAGAGACTGAGATGGAGAATGTGGCAAAGAGAGAGAGAGAGAGAGACTGAGATAGAGAATGTAGCAGAGAGAGAGAGAGAGACTGAGATAGAGATTGTGGCAGTGAGAGAGAAACGGAGACTGAGATAGAGAATGTAGCAGAAAGAGAGAGAGAGAGACTGAGATAGAGAATGTGGCAGAGAGAGAGAAACGGAGACTGAGATAGAGAATGTAGCAGAGAGAGAGAGAGACTGAGATAGAGAATGTGGCAGAGAGAGAGAGTGACTGAGATAGAGAATGTGGCAGAGAGAGAGAGAGAGAGACTGAGATAGAGAATGTGGCAGAGAGAGAGAGTCTGAGATAGAGATTGTGGCAGAGCGAGAGAGACTGAGATGGAGAATGTGGCGGAGAGAGAGAAACTGAGATAGAGAATGTGGCGGAGAGAGAGTGAGAGACTGAGAAAGACTATGTGGCAGAGAGAGAGAAAGGGAGACTGAGATAGAGAATGTGGCAGAGAGAGAGAGAGCGAATGAGATAGAGAATGTGGCAGAGAGAGAGAGACTGAGATAGAGATTGTGGCAGAGCGAGAGAGACTGAGATGGAGAATGTGGCGGAGAGAGAGAAACTGAGATAGAGAATGTGGCGGAGAGAGAGTGAGAGACTGAGAAAGACTATGTGGCAGAGAGAGAGAAAGGGAGACTGAGATAGAGAATGTGGCAGAGAGAGAGAGAGAGAATGAGATAGAGAATGTGGCAGAGAGAGAGAAACGGAGACTGAGATAGAGAATGTAGCAGAGAGAGAGAGAGAGAGACTGAGATAGAGAATGTGGCAGAGAGAGAGAGAGAGACTGAGATAGAGATTGTGGCTGCGAGAGAGAAACAGAGACTGAGATAGAGAATGTAGCAGAGAGAGAGAGAGACTGAGATAGAGAATGCAGCAGAGAGAGAGACTGAAATAGAGATTGTGGCAGAGATAGAGAGAGTGACTGAGATAAAGAATGTGGCAGAGAGAGAGAGTGACTGAGATAGAGAACGTGGCAGAGAGAGAGAGAGAGAGAGACTGAGATAGAGAATGTGGCAGAGAGAGAGAGAGACTGAGATAGAGAATGTGGCAGAGAGAGAGTGAGAGGCTGAGAGAGACAATGTGGCAGAGAGAGAGAGAGACTGAGATAGAGATTGTGGCAGTGAGAGAGAGAGAGACTGAGATGGAGAATGTGGCAAAGAGAGAGAGAGAGACTGAGATAGAGAATTTGGCAGAGAGAGAGAAAGGGAGACTGAGATAGAGAATGTAGCAGAGAGAGAGAGAGAGACTGAGATAGAGATTGTGGCAGTGAGAGAGAAACGGAGACTGAGATAGAGAATGTAGCAGAGAGAGAGAGAGAGAGACTGAGATAGAGAATGTGGCAGAGAGAGAGAAACGGAGACTGAGATAGAGAATGTAGCAGAGAGAGAGAGAGACTGAGATAGAGAATGTGGCAGAGAGAGAGAGTGACTGAGATAGAGAATGTGGCAGAGAGATAGAGAGAGTGACTGAGATAGAGAATGTGGCAGAGAGAGAGAGAGAGAGACTGAGATAGAGAATGTGGCAGAGATAGAGAGACTGAGATAGAGATTGTGGCAGAGAGAGAGAGAGAGAGACTGAGATAGAGAATGTGGCAGAGCGAGAGAGACTGAGATGGAGAATGTGGCGGAGAGAGAGAAACTGAGATAGAGAATGTGGCGGAGAGAGAGTGAGAGACTGAGAAAGACTATGTGGCAGAGAGAGAGAAAGGGAGACTGAGATAGAGAATGTGGCAGAGAGAGAGAGAGAGAATGAGATAGAGAATGTGGCAGAGAGAGAGAAACGGAGACTGAGATAGAGAATGTAGCAGAGAGAGAGAGAGAGAGACTGAGATAGAGAATGTGGCAGAGAGAGAGAGACTGAGATAGAGAATGTAGCAGAGAGAGAGACTGAAATAGAGATTGTGGCAGAGAGAGAGAGAGAGAATGAGATAGAGAATGTAGCAGAGAGAGAGAAACGGAGACTGAGATAGAGAATGTAGCAGAGAGAGAGAGACTGAGATAGAGAATGTAGCAGAGAGAGAGACTGAAATAGAGATTGTGGCAGAGATAGAGAGAGTGACTGAGATAGAGAATGTGGCAGAGAGAGAGAGTGACTGAGATAGAGAACGTGGCAGAGAGAGAGAGAGAGAGAGACTGAGATAGAGAATGTGGCAGAGAGAGCGAGACTGAGATGGAGAATGTGGCGGAGAGAGAGAAACTGAGATAGAGAATGTGGCGGAGAGAGAGAAACTGAGATGGAGAATGTGGCGGAGCGAGAGTGAGAGACTGAGAAAGACTATGTGGCAGAGAGAGAGAAAGGGAGACTGAGATAGTGAATGTGGCAGAGTGAGAGAGAGAGAATGAGATAGAGAATGTGGCAGAGAGAGAGAGAGACTGAGAAAGAGAATGTGGCAGAGAGAGAGAGAGAGAGACTGAGATAGAGAATGTGGCAGAGAGAGAAGAAGAGACTGAGAAAGAGAATGTGGCAGAGAGAGAGAGAGAGAGAGACTGAGATAGAGAATGTGGCAGAGAGAGAGAGAGAGACTGAGATAGAGAATGTGGCAGAGAAACAGAGAGAGAGAGAGACTGAGATAGAGAATGTGGCAGAGAGAGAGAGAGAGAGAGAGAGAGAGACTGAAATAGAGATTGTGGCAAAGAGAGAGAGAGTGACTGAGATAGAGAATGTGGCAGAGAGAGAGAGAGAGACTGAGATAGAGAATGTGGCAGAGATAGAGAGACTGAGATAGAGATTGTGGCAGAGAGAGCGAGACTGAGATGGAGAATGTGGCGGAGAGAGAGAAACTGAGATAGAGAATGTGGCGGAGCGAGAGTGAGAGACTGAGAAAGACTATGTGGCAGAGAGAGAGAAAGGGAGACTGAGATAGTGAATGTGGCAGAGTGAGAGAGAGAGAATGAGATAGAGAATGTGGCAGAGAGAGAGAGAGACTGAGAAAGAGAATGTGGCAGAGAGAGAGAGAGAGAGACTGAGATAGAGAATGTGGCAGAGAGAGAAGAAGAGACTGAGAAAGAGAATGTGGCAGAGAGAGAGAGAGAGAGAGACTGAGATAGAGAATGTGGCAGAGAGACAGAGAGAGAGAGAGAGACTGAGATAGAGAATGTGGCAGAGAAACAGAGAGAGAGAGAGACTGAGATAGAGAATGTGGAAGAGACAGAGAGAGAGAGACTGAGATAGAGAATGTGGCAGAGAGAGAGAGACTGAGATAGAGAATGTGGCAGAGAGAGAGAGAGAGAGACTGAGATAGAGAATGTGGGAGAGACAGAGAGAGAGAGAAACTGAGATAGAGAATGTGGCAGAGAGAGAGAGAGAGAGATAGACTGAGATAGAGAATGTGGCACAGAGAGAGAGAGAGAGTGAGAAATAGAATGTGGCAGAGAGAGAGAGAGACTGAGATAGAGATTGTGGCACAGAGAGAGAGAGACTGAGATAGAGAATGTGGCAGAGAGAGAGTGAGAGGCTGAGAGAGACAATGTGGCAGAGAGAGAGAGAGAGACTGAGATAGAGAATGTGGCAGAGAGAGAGAGTCTGAGATAGAGAATGTGGCAGAGTGAGAGAGAGACTGAGATAGAGAATGTGGGAGAGACAGAGAGAGAGAGAGAGACTGAGATAGAGAATGTGGCAGAGAGAGAGAGACTGAGATAGAGAATGTGGCAGAGAAACAGAGAGAGAGAGAGACTGAGATAGAGAATGTGGCAGAGAGACAGAGAGAGAGAGACTGAGATAGAGAATGTGGCAGAGAGAGAGAGACTGAGATAGAGAATGTGGCAGAGAGAGAGAGAGAGACTGAGATAGAGAATGTGGGAGAGACAGAGAGAGAGAGAGAGACTGAGATAGAGAATGTGGCAGAGAAACAGAGAGAGAGAGAGACTGAGATGGAGAATGTGGCAGAGAGACAGAGAGAGAGAGACTGAGATAGAGAATGTGCGAGAGACAGAGAGAGAGAGAGAGAGACTGAGATAGAGAATGTGGCATAGAGAGAGAGATAGAGAGAGACTGAGATAGAGAATGTGGCAGAGAGAGAGAGAGAGAGAGACTGAGATAGAGAATGTGGCACAGAGAGAGAGAGAGAGTGAGAAATAGAATGTGGCAGAGAGAGAGAGAGACTGAGATAGAGAATGTGGCAGAGAAAGAGAGAGAGAGAGAGACTGAGATAGAGAATGTGGCACAGAGAGAGAGAGAGAGTGAGAAATAGAATGTGGCAGAGAGAGAGAGAGACTGAGATAGAGATTGTGGCAGAGAGAGAGTGAGAGGCTGAGAGAGACAATGTGGCAGAGAGAGAGAGAGACTGAGATAGAGATTGTGGCAGTGAGAGAGAGAGAGACTGAGATGGAGAATGTGGCAGAGAGAGAGAGAGACTGAGATAGAGAATGTGGCAGAGAGAGAGTGAGAGGCTGAGAGAGACAATGTGGCAGAGAGAGAGAGAGACTGAGATAGAGATTGTGGCAGAGAGAGAGAGAGACTGAGATAGAGAATGTGGCAGAGAGAGAGTGAGAGGCTGAGATAGAGAATGTGGCAGAGAGAGAGAGAGAGACTGAGATGGAGAATGTGGCAGGGAGAGAGAGAGACTGAGATAGAGAATGTGGCAGAGAGAGAGTGAGAGGCTGAGATAGAGAATGTGGCAGAGAGAGAGAGAGAGAGAATGAGATAGAGAATGTGGCAGAGAGAGAGAAACGGAGACTGAGATAGAGAATGTAGCAGAGAGAGGGAGAGAGAGAGACTGAGATAGAGAATGTGGCAGAGAGAGAGAGAGAGACTGAGATAGAGATTGTGGCAGAGAGAGAGAGAGAGAATGAGATAGAGAATGTGGCAGAGAGAGAGAAACGGAGACTGAGATAGAGAATGTAGCAGAGAGAGAGAGAGAGAGACTGAGATAGAGAATGTGGCAGAGAGAGAGAGAGAGACTGAGATAGAGATTGTGGCAGAGAGAGAGAAACGGAGACTGAGATAGAGAATGTAGCAGAGAGAGAGAGACTGAGATAGAGAATGTAGCAGAGAGGGAGACTGAAATAGAGATTGTGGCAGAGATAGAGAGAGAGACTGAGATGGAGAATGTGGCAAAGAGAGAGAGAGAGACTGAGATAGAGATTGTGGCAGAGAGAGAGAGAGAGAGAGACTGAGATAGAGATTGTGGCAGTGAGAGAGAGAGAGACTGAGATGGAGAATGTGGCAAAGAGAGAGAGAGAGAGAGACTGAGATAGAGAATTTGGCAGAGAGAGAGAAAGGGAGACTGAGATAGAGAATGTAGCAGAGAGAGAGAGAGAGAGAGACTGAGATAGAGATTGTGGCAGTGAGAGAGAAACGGAGACTGAGATAGAGAATGTAGCAGAAAGAGAGAGAGAGAGACTGAGATAGAGATTGTGGCAGAGAGAGAGAGAGAGACTGAGATGGAGAATGTGGCAAAGAGAGAGAGAGAGAGAGACTGAGATAGAGAATTTGGCAGAGAGAGAGAAAGGGAGACTGAGATAGAGAATGTAGCAGAGAGAGAGAGAGAGACTGAGATAGAGATTGTGGCAGTGAGAGAGAAACGGAGACTGAGATAGAGAATGTAGCAGAAAGAGAGAGAGAGAGACTGAGATAGAGAATGTGGCAGAGAGAGAGAAACGGAGACTGAGATAGAGAATGTAGCAGAGAGAGAGAGAGACTGAGATAGAGAATGTGGCAGAGATAGAGAGAGTGACTGAGATAGAGAATGTGGCAGAGAGAGAGAGTGACTGAGATAGAGAATGTGGCAGAGAGAGAGAGAGAGAGACTGAGATAGAGAATGTGGCAGAGAGAGAGAGTCTGAGATAGAGATTGTGGCAGAGCGAGAGAGACTGAGATGGAGAATGTGGCGGAGAGAGAGAAACTGAGATAGAGAATGTGGCGGAGAGAGAGTGAGAGACTGAGAAAGACTATGTGGCAGAGAGAGAGAAAGGGAGACTGAGATAGAGAATGTGGCAGAGAGAGAGAGAGAGAATGAGATAGAGAATGTGGCAGAGAGAGAGAGACTGAGATAGAGATTGTGGCAGAGCGAGAGAGACTGAGATGGAGAATGTGGCGGAGAGAGAGAAACTGAGATAGAGAATGTGGCGGAGAGAGAGTGAGAGACTGAGAAAGACTATGTGGCAGAGAGAGAGAAAGGGAGACTGAGATAGAGAATGTGGCAGAGAGAGAGAGAGAGAATGAGATAGAGAATGTGGCAGAGAGAGAGAAACGGAGACTGAGATAGAGAATGTAGCAGAGAGAGAGAGAGAGAGACTGAGATAGAGAATGTGGCAGAGAGAGAGAGAGAGACTGAGATAGAGATTGTGGCTGCGAGAGAGAAACGGAGACTGAGATAGAGAATGTAGCAGAGAGAGAGAGAGACTGAGATAGAGAATGTAGCAGAGAGAGAGACTGAAATAGAGATTGTGGCAGAGATAGAGAGAGTGACTGAGATAAAGAATGTGGCAGAGAGAGAGAGTGACTGAGATAGAGAACGTGGCAGAGAGAGAGAGAGAGAGAGACTGAGATAGAGAATGTGGCAGAGATAGAGAGACTGAGATAGAGATTGTGGCAGAGAGAGCGAGACTGAGATGGAGAATGTGGCGGAGAGAGAGAAACTGAGATAAAGAATGTGGCGGAGCGAGAGTGAGAGACTGAGAAAGACTATGTGGCAGAGAGAGAGAAAGGGAGACTGAGAAAGAGAATGTGGCAGAGAGAGAGAGAGAGAATGAGATAGAGAATGTGGCAGAGAGAGAGAGAGAGACTGAGAAAGAGAATGTGGCAGAAAGAGAGAGACTGAGATAGAGAATGTGGCAGAGAGAGAAGAAGAGACTGAGAAAGAGAATGTGGCAGAGAGAGAGAGAGAGAGAGACTGAGATAGAGAATGTGGCAGAGAGAGAGAGAGAGAGAGAGAGAGAGATAATAGAGATTGTGGCAGAGAGAGAGAGAGTGACTGAGATAGAGAATGTTGCAGAGAGAGAGAGAGAGACTGAGATAGAGAATGTGGCAGAGAGAGAGAGAGAATGAGATAGAGATTGTGGCAGAGACAGAAAGACTGAGATAGAGAATGTGAGAAAGAGACTGAGATAGAGAGTGTGAGAAAGAGGCTGAGATAGAGAATGTGGCAGAGAGAGAGAGAGAGACTGAGATAGAGAATGTGGCAGAGAGAGAGAGAGAGAGACTGAGATAGAGAATGTGGCAGAGTGAGAGAGAGAGACTGAGATAGAGAATGTGGGAGAGACAGAGAGAGAGAGAGCGACTGAGATAGAGAATGTGGCAGAGAAACAGAGAGATAGAGAGACTGAGATAGAGAATGTGGCAGAGAGACAGAGAGAGAGAGACTGAGATAGAGAATGTGGCAGAGAGACAGAGAGAGAGAGACTGAGATAGAGAATGTGGCAGAGAGAGAGAGACTGAGATAGAGAATGTGGCAGAGAGAGAGAGAGAGAGACTGAGATAGAGAATGTGGGAGAGACAGAGAGAGAGAGAGAGAGACTGAGATAGAGAATGTGGCAGAGAGACAGAGAGAGAGAGACTGAGATAGAGAATGTGGCAGAGAGAGAGAGAGAGAGAGAGACTGAGATAGAGAATGTGGCAGAGAGAGAGAGAGACTGAGATAGAGAATGTGGCATAGAGAGAGAGACTGAGATAGAGAATGTGGCAGAGAGAGAGAGAGAGAGACTGAGATAGAGAATGTGGCAGAGAGAGAGAGAGACTGAGATAGAGAATGTGGCATAGAGAGAGAGACTGAGATAGAGAATGTGGCAGAGAGAGAGAGAGAGAGACTGAGATAGAGAATGTGGCAGAGAGAGAGAGACTGAGATAGAGAATGTGGCAGAGAGAGAGAGAGAGAGACTGAGATAGAGAATGTGGGAGAGACAGAGAGAGAGAGAGAGAGAAACTGAGATAGAGAATGTGGCATAGAGAGAGAGATGGAGAGAGACTGAGATAGAGAATGTGGCAGAGAGAGAGAGAGAGAGAGAGACTGAGATAGAGAATGTGGCACAGAGAGAGAGAGAGAGTGAGAAATAGAATGTGGCAGAGAGAGAGAGAGACTGAGATAGAGATTGTGGCAGAGAGAGAGTGAGAGGCTGAGATAGAGAATGTGGCAGAGAGAGAGAGAGACTGAGATAGAGAATGTGGCAGAGAGAGAGTGAGAGGCTGAGAGAGAGAATGTGGCAGAGAGAGAGAGAGACTGAGATAGAGAATGTGGCAGAGAGAGAGTGAGAGGCTGAGATAGAGAATGTGGCAGAGAGAGAGAGAGACTGAGATAGAGAATGTGGCAGAGAGAGAGTGAGAGGCTGAGAGAGACAATGTGGCAGAGAGAGAGAGAGACTGAGATAGAGATTGTGGCAGTGAGAGAGAGAGAGACTGAGATGGAGAATGTGGCAAAGAGAGAGAGAGAGACTGAGATAGAGAATTTGGCAGAGAGAGAGAAAGGGAGACTGAGATAGAGAATGTAGCAGAGAGAGAGAGAGAGACTGAGATAGAGATTGTGGCAGTGAGAGAGAAACGGAGACTGAGATAGAGAATGTAGCAGAGAGAGAGAGAGAGAGACTGAGATAGAGAATGTGGCAGAGAGAGAGAAACGGAGACTGAGATAGAGAATGTAGCAGAGAGAGAGAGAGACTGAGATAGAGAATGTGGCAGAGAGAGAGAGTGACTGAGATAGAGAATGTGGCAGAGAGATAGAGAGAGTGACTGAGATAGAGAATGTGGCAGAGAGAGAGAGAGAGAGACTGAGATAGAGAATGTGGCAGAGATAGAGAGACTGAGATAGAGATTGTGGCAGAGAGAGAGAGAGAGAGACTGAGATAGAGAATGTGGCAGAGCGAGAGAGACTGAGATGGAGAATGTGGCGGAGAGAGAGAAACTGAGATAGAGAATGTGGCGGAGAGAGAGTGAGAGACTGAGAAAGACTATGTGGCAGAGAGAGAGAAAGGGAGACTGAGATAGAGAATGTGGCAGAGAGAGAGAGAGAGAATGAGATAGAGAATGTGGCAGAGAGAGAGAAACGGAGACTGAGATAGAGAATGTAGCAGAGAGAGAGAAACGGAGACTGAGATAGAGAATGTAGCAGAGAGAGAGAGACTGAGATAGAGAATGTAGCAGAGAGAGAGACTGAAATAGAGATTGTGGCAGAGATAGAGAGAGTGACTGAGATAGAGAATGTGGCAGAGAGAGAGAGTGACTGAGATAGAGAACGTGGCAGAGAGAGAGAGAGAGAGAGACTGAGATAGAGAATGTGGCAGAGAGAGCGAGACTGAGATGGAGAATGTGGCGGAGAGAGAGAAACTGAGATAGAGAATGTGGCGGAGAGAGAGAAACTGAGATGGAGAATGTGGCGGAGAGAGAGAAACTGAGATAGAGAATGTGGCGGAGCGAGAGTGAGAGACTGAGAAAGACTATGTGGCAGAGAGAGAGAAAGGGAGACTGAGATAGTGAATGTGGCAGAGTGAGAGAGAGAGAATGAGATAGAGAATGTGGCAGAGAGAGAGAGAGACTGAGAAAGAGAATGTGGCAGAGAGAGAGAGAGAGAGACTGAGATAGAGAATGTGGCAGAGAGAGAAGAAGAGACTGAGAAAGAGAATGTGGCAGAGAGAGAGAGAGAGAGAGACTGAGATAGAGAATGTGGCAGAGAGAGAGAGAGAGACTGAGATAGAGAATGTGGCAGAGAAACAGAGAGAGAGAGAGACTGAGATAGAGAATGTGGCAGAGAGAGAGAGAGAGAGAGAGAGAGAGACTGAAATAGAGATTTTGGCAAAGAGAGAGAGAGTGACTGAGATAGAGAATGTGGCAGAGAGAGAGAGAGAGACTGAGATAGAGAATGTGGCAGAGATAGAGAGACTGAGATAGAGATTGTGGCAGAGAGAGCGAGACTGAGATGGAGAATGTGGCGGAGAGAGAGAAACTGAGATAGAGAATGTGGCGGAGCGAGAGTGAGAGACTGAGAAAGACTATGTGGCAGAGAGAGAGAAAGGGAGACTGAGATAGAGAATGTGGCAGAGAGAGAGAGAGAGAATGAGATAGAGAATGTGGCAGAGAGAGAGAGAGACTGAGAAAGAGAATGTGGCAGAGAGAGAGAGAGAGAGACTGAGATAGAGAATGTGGCAGAGAGAGAAGAAGAGACTGAGAAAGAGAATGTGGCAGAGAGAGAGAGAGAGAGAGACTGAGATAGAGAATGTGGCAGAGAGAGAGAGAGAGACTGAGATAGAGAATGTGGCAGAGAAACAGAGAGAGAGAGAGACTGAGATAGAGAATGTGGCAGAGAGAGAGAGAGAGAGAGACTGAAATAGAGATTGTGGCAAAGAGAGAGAGAGTGACTGAGATAGAGAATGTGGCAGAGAGAGAGAGAGAGACTGAGATAGAGAATGTGGCAGAGAGAGAGAGAGAGAGAGAGAGAGACTGAAATAGAGATTGTGGCAAAGAGAGAGAGAGTGACTGAGATAGAGAATGTGGCAGAGAGAGAGAGAGTGACTGAGATAGAGAATGTGGCAGAGAGAGAGAGAGAGACTGAGATAGAGAATGTGGCAGAGAGAGAGAGAGAATGAGATAGAGATTGTGGCAGTGAGAGAGAGAGAATGAGATAGAGATTGTGGCAGAGACAGAAAGACTGAGATAGAGAATGTGAGAAAGAGACTGAGATAGAGAGTGTGAGAAAGAGGCTGAGATAGAGAATGTGGCACAGAGAGAGAGAGAGAGACTGAGATAGAGAATGTGGCAGAGAGAGAGAGTCTGAGATAGAGAATGTGGCAGAGTGAGAGAGAGTGACTGAGATAGAGAATGTGGCAGAGAGAGAGAGAGAGACTGAGATAGAGAATGTGGCAGAGAGAGAGAGAGAATGAGATAGAGAATGTGGCAGAGAGAGAGAGAGTGACTGAGATAGAGAATGTGGCAGAGAGAGAGAGAGAGACTGAGATAGAGAATGTGGCAGAGAGAGAGAGAGAATGAGATAGAGATTGTGGCAGTGAGAGAGAGAGAATGAGATAGAGATTGTGGCAGAGACAGAAAGACTGAGATAGAGAATGTGAGAAAGAGACTGAGATAGAGAGTGTGAGAAAGAGGCTGAGATAGAGAATGTGGCACAGAGAGAGAGAGAGAGACTGAGATAGAGAATGTGGCAGAGAGAGAGAGTCTGAGATAGAGAATGTGGCAGAGTGAGAGAGAGACTGAGATAGAGAATGTGGGAGAGACAGAGAGAGAGAGAGAGACTGAGATAGAGAATGTGGCAGAGAGAGAGAGACTGAGATAGAGAATGTGGCAGAGAAACAGAGAGAGAGAGAGACTGAGATAGAGAATGTGGCAGAGAGACAGAGAGAGAGAGACTGAGATAGAGAATGTGGCAGAGAGAGAGCAACGGAGACTGAGATAGAGAATGTAGCAGAGAGAGAGAGACTGAGATAGAGAATGTAGCAGAGAGGGAGACTGAAATAGAGATTGTGGCAGAGATAGAGAGAGAGACTGAGATGCAGAATGTGGCAAAGAGAGAGAGAGAGACTGAGATAGAGATTGTGGCAGAGAGAGAGAGAGAGACTGAGATGGAGAATGTGGCAAAGAGAGAGAGAGAGAGAGACTGAGATAGAGAATTTGGCAGAGAGAGAGAAAGGGAGACTGAGATAGAGAATGTAGCAGAGAGAGAGAGAGAGACTGAGGTAGAGATTGTGGCAGTGAGAGAGAAACGGAGACTGAGATAGAGAATGTAGCAGAAAGAGAGAGAGAGAGACTGAGATAGAGATTGTGGCAGAGAGAGAGAGAGAGACTGAGATGGAGAATGTGGCAAAGAGAGAGAGAGAGAGAGACTGAGATAGAGAATGTAGCAGAGAGAGAGAGAGAGACTGAGATAGAGATTGTGGCAGTGAGAGAGAAACGGAGACTGAGATAGAGAATGTAGCAGAAAGAGAGAGAGAGAGACTGAGATAGAGAATGTGGCAGAGAGAGAGAGTGACTGAGATAGAGAATGTGGCAGAGAGAGAGAGAGAGAGACTGAGATAGAGAATGTGGCAGAGAGAGAGAGTCTGAGATAGAGATTGTGGCAGAGCGAGAGAGACTGAGATGGAGAATGTGGCGGAGAGAGAGAAACTGAGATAGAGAATGTGGCGGAGAGAGAGTGAGAGACTGAGAAAGACTATGTGGCAGAGAGAGAGAAAGGGAGACTGAGATAGAGAATGTGGCAGAGAGAGAGAGAGAGAATGAGATAGAGAATGTGGCAGAGAGAGAGAGACTGAGATAGAGATTGTGGCAGAGCGAGAGAGACTGAGATGGAGAATGTGGCGGAGAGAGAGAAACTGAGATAGAGAATGTGGCGGAGAGAGAGTGAGAGACTGAGAAAGACTATGTGGCAGAGAGAGAGAAAGGGAGACTGAGATAGAGAATGTGGCAGAGAGAGAGAGAGAGAATGAGATAGAGAATGTGGCAGAGAGAGAGAAACGGAGACTGAGATAGAGAATGTAGCAGAGAGAGAGAGAGAGAGACTGAGATAGAGAATGTGGCAGAGAGAGAGAGAGAGACTGAGATAGAGATTGTGGCTGCGAGAGAGAAACGGAGACTGAGATAGAGAATGTAGCAGAGAGAGAGAGAGACTGAGATAGAGAATGCAGCAGAGAGAGAGACTGAAATAGAGATTGTGGCAGAGATAGAGAGAGTGACTGAGATAAAGAATGTGGCAGAGAGAGAGAGTGACTGAGATAGAGAACGTGGCAGAGAGAGAGAGAGAGAGAGACTGAGATAGAGAATGTGGCAGAGATAGAGAGACTGAGATAGAGATTGTGGCAGAGAGAGCGAGACTGAGATGGAGAATGTGGCGGAGCGAGAGTGAGAGACTAAGAAAGACTATGTGGCAGAGAGAGAGAAAGGGAGACTGAGATAGAGAATGTGGCAGAGAGAGAGAGAGAGAATGAGATAGAGAATGTGGCAGAGAGAGAGAGAGAGACTGAGAAAGAGAATGTGGCAGAGAGAGAGAGACTGAGATAGAGAATGTGGCAGAGAGAGAAGAAGAGACTGAGAAAGAGAATGTGGCAGAGAGAGAGAGAGAGAGACTGAGATAGAGAATGTGGCAGAGAGAGAGAGAGAGAGAGAGAGAGACTGAAATAGAGATTGTGGCAGAGAGAGAGAGAGAGACTGAGATAGAGAGTGTGGCAGAGAGAGAGAGAGAGACTGAGATAGAGAATGTGGCAGAGAGAGAGAGAGAATGAGATAGAGATTGTGGCAGAGACAGAAAGACTGAGATAGAGAATGTGAGAAAGAGACTGAGATAGAGAGTGTGAGAAAGAGGCTGAGATAGAGAATGTGGCAGAGAGAGAGAGAGAGACTGAGATAGAGAATGTGGCAGAGAGAGAGAGAGAGAGACTGAGATAGAGAATGTGGCAGAGTGAGAGAGAGAGACTGAGATAGAGAATGTGGGAGAGACAGAGAGAGAGAGAGCGACTGAGATAGAGAATGTGGCAGAGAAACAGAGAGATAGAGAGACTGAGATAGAGAATGTGGCAGAGAGACAGAGAGAGAGAGACTGAGATAGAGAATGTGGCAGAGAGACAGAGAGAGAGAGACTGAGATAGAGAATGTGGCAGAGAGAGAGAGACTGAGATAGAGAATGTGGCAGAGAGAGAGAGAGAGAGACTGAGATAGAGAATGTGGGAGAGACAGAGAGAGAGAGAGAGAGACTGAGATAGAGAATGTGGCAGAGAGACAGAGAGAGAGAGACTGAGATAGAGAATGTGGCACAGAGAGAGAGACTGAGATAGAGAATGCGGCAGAGAGAGAGAGAGAGAGACTGAGATAGAGAATGTGGCATAGAGAGAGAGACTGAGATAGAGAATGTGGCAGAGAGAGAGAGAGAGAGACTGAGATAGAGAATGTGGCAGAGAGAGAGAGACTGAGATAGAGAATGTGGCAGAGAGAGAGAGAGAGAGACTGAGATAGAGAATGTGGGAGAGACAGAGAGAGAGAGAGAGAGACTGAGATAGAGAATGTGGGAGAGACAGAGAGAGAGATGGAGAGAGACTGAGATAGAGAATGTGGCAGAGAGAGAGAGAGAGAGAGAGACTGAGATAGAGAATGTGGCACAGAGAGAGAGAGAGAGTGAGAAATAGAATGTGGCAGAGAGAGAGAGAGACTGAGATAGAGATTGTGGCAGAGACAGAGAGACTGAGATAGAGAATGTGGCAGAGAGAGAGAGAGAGGCTGAGAGAGACAATGTGGCAGAGAGAGAGAGAGAGACTGAGATGGAGAATGTGGCAAAGAGAGAGAGAGAGACTGAGATAGAGAATTTGGCAGAGAGAGAGAAAGGGAGACTGAGATAGAGAATGTAGCAGAGAGAGAGAGAGAGACTGAGATAGAGATTGTGGCAGTGAGAGAGAAACGGAGACTGAGATAGAGAATGTAGCAGAGAGAGAGAGAGAGAGACTGAGATAGAGAATGTGGCAGAGAGAGAGAAACGGAGACTGAGATAGAGAATGTAGCAGAGAGAGAGAGAGACTGAGATAGAGAATGTGGCAGAGAGAGAGAGTGACTGAGATAGAGAATGTGGCAGAGAGATAGAGAGAGTGACTGAGATAGAGAATGTGGCAGAGAGAGAGAGAGAGAGACTGAGATAGAGAATGTGGCAGAGATAGAGAGACTGAGATAGAGATTGTGGCAGAGAGAGAGAGAGAGAGACTGAGATAGAGAATGTGGCAGAGCGAGAGAGACTGAGATGGAGAATGTGGCGGAGAGAGAGAAACTGAGATAGAGAATGTGGCGGAGAGAGAGTGAGAGACTGAGAAAGACTATGTGGCAGAGAGAGAGAAAGGGAGACTGAGATAGAGAATGTGGCAGAGAGAGAGAGAGAGAATGAGATAGAGAATGTGGCAGAGAGAGAGAAACGGAGACTGAGATAGAGAATGTAGCAGAGAGAGAGAGACTGAGATAGAGAATGTAGCAGAGAGAGAGACTGGAATAGAGATTGTGGCAGAGATAGAGAGAGTGACTGAGATAGAGAATGTGGCAGAGAGAGAGAGTGACTGAGATAGAGAACGTGGCAGAGAGAGAGAGAGAGAGAGACTGAGATAGAGAATGTGGCAGAGATAGAGAGACTGAGATAGAGATTGTGGCAGAGAGAGCGAGACTGAGATGGAGAATGTGGCGGAGAGAGAGAAACTGAGATAGAGAATGTGGCGGAGCGAGAGTGAGAGACTGAGAAAGACTATGTGGCAGAGAGAGAGAAAGGGAGACTGAGATAGTGAATGTGGCAGAGTGAGAGAGAGAGAATGAGATAGAGAATGTGGCAGAGAGAGAGAGAGACTGAGAAAGAGAATGTGGCAGAGAGAGAGAGAGAGAGACTGAGATAGAGAATGTGGCAGAGAGAGAAGAAGAGACTGAGAAAGAGAATGTGGCAGAGAGAGAGAGAGAGAGAGACTGAGATAGAGAATGTGGCAGAGAGAGAGAGAGAGACTGAGATAGAGAATGTGGCAGAGAAACAGAGAGAGAGAGAGACTGAGATAGAGAATGTGGCAGAGAGAGAGAGAGAGAGAGAGACTGAAATAGAGATTGTGGCAAAGAGAGAGAGAGTGACTGAGATAGAGAATGTGGCAGAGAGAGAGAGAGAGACTGAGATAGAGAATGTGGCAGAGAGAGAGAGAGAGAGAGACTGAAATAGAGATTGTGGCAAAGAGAGAGAGAGTGACTGAGATAGAGAATGTGGCAGAGAGAGAGAGAGTGACTGAGATAGAGAATGTGGCAGAGAGAGAGAGAGAGACTGAGATAGAGAATGTGGCAGAGAGAGAGAGAGAATGAGATAGAGATTGTGGCAGTGAGAGAGAGAGAATGAGATAGAGATTGTGGCAGAGACAGAAAGACTGAGATAGAGAATGTGAGAAAGCGACTGAGATAGAGAGTGTGAGAAAGAGGCTGAGATAGAGAATGTGGCACAGAGAGAGAGAGAGAGACTGAGATAGAGAATGTGGCAGAGAGAGAGAGTCTGAGATAGAGCATGTGGCAGAGTGAGAGAGAGACTGAGATAGAGAATGTGGGAGAGACAGAGAGAGAGAGAGAGACTGAGATAGAGAATGTGGCAGAGAGAGAGAGACTGAGATAGAGAATGTGGCAGAGAAACAGAGAGAGAGAGAGACTGAGATAGAGAATGTGGCAGAGAGACAGAGAGAGAGAGACTGAGATAGAGAATGTGGCAGAGAGAGAGAGACTGAGATGGAGAATGTGGCAGAGAGAGAGAGAGAGAGACTGAGATAGAGAATGTGGGAGAGACAGAGAGAGAGAGAGAGACTGAGATAGAGAATGTGGCAGAGAAACAGAGAGAGAGAGAGACTGAGATGGAGAATGTGGCAGAGCGACAGAGAGAGAGAGACTGAGATAGAGAATGTGGGAGAGACAGAGAGAGAGAGAGAGAGACTGAGATAGAGAATGTGGCATAGAGAGAGAGATAGAGAGAGACTTAGATAGAGATTGTGGCAGAGACAGAGAGACTGAGAAAGAGAATGTGGCAGAGAGAGAGAGAGAGAGAGAGAGACTGAGATAGAGAATGTGGCACAGCGAGAGAGAGAGAGTGAGAAATAGAATGTGGCAGAGAGAGAGAGAGACTGAGATAGAGATTGTGGCAGTGAGAGAGAGAGAGACTGAGATGGAGAATGTGGCAGAGAGAGAGAGAGACTGATATAGAGAATGTGGCAGAGAGAGAGTGAGAGGCTGAGAGAGACAATGTGGCAGAGAGAGAGAGAGACTGAGATAGAGATTGTGGCAGAGAGAGAGAGAGAGACTGAGATGGAGAATGTGGCAGAGAGAGAGAGAGAGAGAGACTGAGATAGAGAATGTGGCACAGCGAGAGAGAGAGAGTGAGAAATAGAATGTGGCAGAGAGAGAGAGAGACTGAGATAGAGATTGTGGCAGTGAGAGAGAGAGAGACTGAGATGGAGAATGTGGCAGAGAGAGAGAGAGACTGAGATAGAGATTGTGGCAGAGAGAGAGAGAGAGAATGAGATAGAGAATGTGGCAGAGAGAGAGAAACGGAGACTGAGATAGAGAATGTGGCAGAGAGAGAGTGAGAGGCTGAGAGAGACAATGTGGCAGAGAGAGAGAGAGACTGAGATGGAGAATGTGGCAGAGAGAGTGAGAGGCTGAGATAGAGAATGTGGCAGAGAGAGAGTGAGAGGCTGAGAGAGACAATGTGGCAGAGAGAGAGAGAGACTGAGATAGAGATTGTGGCAGAGAGAGAGAGAGAGAATGAGATAGAGAATGTGGCAGAGAGAGAGAAACGGAGACTGAGATAGAGAATGTAGCAGAGAGAGAGAGAGAGAGACTGAGATAGAGAATTTGGCAGAGAGAGAGAGAGAGACTGAGATAGAGATTGTGGCAGAGAGAGAGAAACGGAGACTGAGATAGAGAATGTAGCAGAGAGAGATAGACTGAGATAGAGAATGTAGCAGAGAGAGAGACTGAAATAGAGATTGTGGCAGAGATAGAGAGAGAGACTGAGATGGAGAATGTGGCAAAGAGAGAGAGAGAGACTGAGATAGAGATTGTGGCAGAGAGAGAGAGAGAGACTGAGATGGAGAATGTGGCAAAGAGAGAGTGAGAGGCTGAGAGAGACAATGTGGCAGAGAGAGAGAGAGAGACTGAGATAGAGAATGTGGCAGAGAGAGAGAGAGAGAGAGAGAGAGACTGAAATAGAGATTGTGGCAAAGAGAGAGAGAGTGACTGAGATAGAGAATGTGGCAGAGAGAGAGAGAGTGACTGAGATAGAGAATGTGGCAGAGAGAGAGAGAGAGACTGAGATAGAGAATGTGGCAGAGAGAGAGAGAGAATGAGATAGAGATTGTGGCAGTGAGAGAGAGAGAATGAGATAGAGATTGTGGCAGAGACAGAAAGACTGAGATAGAGAATGTGAGAAAGAGACTGAGATAGAGAGTGTGAGAAAGAGGCTGAGATAGAGAATGTGGCACAGAGAGAGAGAGAGAGACTGAGATAGAGAATGTGGCAGAGTGAGAGAGAGACTGAGATAGAGAATGTGGGAGAGACAGAGAGAGAGAGAGAGACTGAGATAGAGAATGTGGCAGAGAGAGAGAGACTGAGATAGAGAATGTGGCAGAGAAACAGAGAGAGAGAGAGACTGAGATAGAGAATGTGGCAGAGAGACAGAGAGAGAGAGACTGAGATAGAGAATGTGGCAGAGAGAGAGAGACTGAGATGGAGAATGTGGCAGAGAGAGAGAGAGAGAGACTGAGATAGAGAATGTGGGAGAGACAGAGAGAGAGAGAGAGACTGAGATAGAGAATGTGGCAGAGAAACAGAGAGAGAGAGAGACTGAGATGGAGAATGTGGCAGAGCGACAGAGAGAGAGAGACTGAGATAGAGAATGTGGGAGAGACAGAGAGAGAGAGAGAGAGACTGAGATAGAGAATGTGGCATAGAGAGAGAGATAGAGAGAGACTTAGATAGAGATTGTGGCAGAGACAGAGAGACAGAGAGACTGAGATAGAGAATGTGGCAGAGAGAGAGAGAGAGAGAGAGAGACTGAGATAGAGATTGTGGCAGTGAGAGAGAGAGAGACTGAGATGGAGAATGTGGCAGAGAGAGAGAGAGACTGATATAGAGAATGTGGCAGAGAGAGAGTGAGAGGCTGAGAGAGACAATGTGGCAGAGAGAGAGAGAGACTGAGATAGAGATTGTGGCAGAGAGAGAGAGAGAGACTGAGATGGAGAATGTGGCAGAGAGAGAGAGAGAGAGAGACTGAGATAGAGAATGTGGCACAGCGAGAGAGAGAGAGTGAGAAATAGAATGTGGAAGAGAGAGAGAGAGACTGAGATAGAGATTGTGGCAGTGAGAGAGAGAGAGACTGAGATGGAGAATGTGGCAGAGAGAGAGAGAGACTGATATAGAGAATGTGGCAGAGAGAGAGTGAGAGGCTGAGAGAGACAATGTGGCAGAGAGAGAGAGAGACTGAGATGGAGAATGTGGCAGAGAGAGAGAGAGACTGAGATAGAGAATGTGGCAGAGAGAGAGTGAGAGGCTGAGATAGAGAATGTGGCAGAGAGAGAGTGAGAGGCTGAGAGAGACAATGTGGCAGAGAGAGAGAGAGACTGAGATAGAGATTGTGGCAGAGAGAGAGAGAGAGAATGAGATAGAGAATGTGGCAGAGAGAGAGAAACGGAGACTGAGATAGAGAATGTAGCAGAGAGAGAGAGAGAGAGACTGAGATAGAGAATGTGGCAGAGAGAGAGAGAGAGACTGAGATAGAGATTGTGGCAGAGAGAGAGAAACGGAGACTGAGATAGAGAATGTAGCAGAGAGAGAGAGACTGAGATAGAGAATGTAGCAGAGAGAGAGACTGAAATAGAGATTGTGGCAGAGATAGAGAGAGAGACTGAGATGGAGAATGTGGCAAAGAGAGAGAGAGAGACTGAGATAGAGATTGTGGCAGAGAGAGAGAGAGAGACTGAGATGGAGAATGTGGCAAAGAGAGAGTGAGAGGCTGAGAGAGACAATGTGGCAGAGAGAGAGAGAGACTGAGATAGAGATTGTGGCAGAGAGAGAGTGAGAGGCTGAGAGAGACAATGTGGCAGAGAGAGAGAGAGACTGAGATAGAGATTGTGGCAGTGAGAGAGAGAGAGACTGAGATGGAGAATGTGGCAGAGAGAGAGAGAGACTGAGATAGAGAATGTGGCAGAGAGAGAGTGAGAGGCTGAGAGAGACAATGTGGCAGAGAGAGAGAGAGACTGAGATAGAGATTGTGGCAGAGAGAGAGAGAGAGAATGAGATAGAGAATGTGGCAGAGAGAGAGAAACGGAGACTGAGATACAGAATGTAGCAGAGAGAGAGAGAGAGAGACTGAGATAGAGAATGTGGCAGAGAGAGAGAGAGAGACTGAGATAGAGATTGTGGCAGAGAGAGAGAAACGGAGACTGAGATAGAGAATGTAGCAGAGAGAGAGAGACTGAGATAGAGAATGTAGCAGAGAGAGAGACTGAAATAGAGATTGTGGCAGAGATAGAGAGAGAGACTGAGATGGAGAATGTGGCAAAGAGAGAGAGAGAGACTGAGATAGAGATTGTGGCAGAGAGAGAGAGAGAGACTGAGATGGAGAATGTGGCAAAGAGAGAGAGAGAGAGAGACTGAGATAGAGAATTTGGCAGAGAGAGAGAAAGGGAGACTGAGATAGAGAATGTAGCAGAGAGAGAGAGAGAGACTGAGATAGAGATTGTGGCAGTGAGAGAGAAACGGAGACTGAGATAGAGAATGTAGCAGAAAGAGAGAGAGAGAGACTGAGATAGAGAATGTGGCAGAGAGAGAGAAACGGAGACTGAGATAGAGAATGTAGCAGAGAGAGAGAGAGAGAGACTGAGATAGAGAATGTGGCAGAGCGAGAGAGACTGAGATAGAGAATGTAGCAGAGAGAGAGACTGAGATAGAGAATGTGGCAGAGATAGAGAGAGTGACTGAGATAGAGAATGTGGCAGAGAGAGAGAGTGACTGAGATAGAGAATGTGGCAGAGAGAGAGAGAGAGAGACTGAGATAGAGATTGTGGCAGAGCGAGAGAGACTGAGATGGAGAATGTGGCGGAGAGAGAGAAACTGAGATAGAGAATGTGGCGGAGAGAGAGTGAGAGACTGAGAAAGACTATGTGGCAGAGAGAGAGAAAGGGAGACTGAGATAGAGAATGTGGCAGAGAGAGAGAGAGAGAATGAGATAGAGAATGTGGCAGAGAGAGAGAAACGGAGACTGAGATAGAGAATGTAGCAGAGAGAGAGAGAGACTGAGATAGAGAATGTGGCAGAGAGAGAGAGAGAGACTGAGATAGAGATTGTGGCAGAGAGAGAGAAACGGAGACTGAGATAGAGAATGTAGCAGAGAGAGAGAGAGACTGAGATAGAGAATGTAGCAGAGAGAGAGACTGAAATAGAGATTGTGGCAGAGATAGAGAGAGTGACTGAGATAAAGAATGTGGCAGAGAGAGAGAGTGACTGAGATAGAGAACGTGGCAGAGAGAGAGAGAGAGTGAGACTGAGATAGAGAATGTGGCAGAGATAGAGAGACTGAGATAGAGATTGTGGCAGAGAGAGCGAGACTGAGATGGAGAATGTGGCGGAGAGAGAGAAACTGAGATAAAGAATGTGGCGGAGCGAGAGTGAGAGACTGAGAAAGACTATGTGGCAGAGAGAGAGAAAGGGAGACTGAGATAGAGAATGTGGCAGAGAGAGAGAGAGAGAATGAGATAGAGAATGTGGCAGAGAGAGAGAGAGAGACTGAGAAAGAGAATGTGGCAGAGAGAGAGAGACTGAGATAGAGAATGTGGCAGAGAGAGAAGAAGAGACTGAGAAAGAGAATGTGGCAGAGAGAGAGAGAGAGAGACTGAGATAGAGAATGTGGCAGAGAGAGAGAGAGAGAGAGAGAGACTGAAATAGAGATTGTGGCAGAGAGAGAGAGAGTGACTGAGATAGAGAATGTGGCAGAGAGAGAGAGAGAGACTGAGATAGAGAATGTGGCAGAGAGAGAGAGAGAATGAGATAGAGATTGTGGCAGAGACAGAAAGACTGAGATAGAGAATGTGAGAAAGAGACTGAGATAGATAGTGTGAGAAAGAGGCTGAGATAGAGAATGTGGCAGAGAGAGAGAGAGAGAGACTGAGATAGAGAATGTGGCAGAGAGAGAGAGAGAGACTGAGATAGAGAATGTGGCAGAGAGAGAGAGAGAGAGACTGAGATAGAGAATGTGGCAGAGTGAGAGAGAGAGACTGAGATAGAGAATGTGGGAGAGACAGAGAGAGAGAGAGCGACTGAGATGGAGAATGTGGCAGAGAAACAGAGAGATAGAGAGACTGAGATAGAGAATGTGGCAGAGAGACAGAGAGAGAGAGACTGAGATAGAGAATGTGGCAGAGAGACAGAGAGAGAGAGCCTGAGATAGAGAATGTGGCAGAGAGATAGAGACTGAGATAGAGAATGTGGCAGAGAGAGAGAGAGAGACTGAGATAGAGAATGTGGGAGAGACAGAGAGAGAGAGAGAGAGACTGAGATAGAGAATGTGGCAGAGAGACAGAGAGAGAGAGACTGAGATAGAGAATGTGGCACAGAGAGAGAGACTGAGATAGAGAATGTGGCAGAGAGAGAGAGAGAGAGAGACTGAGATAGAGAATGTGGCATAGAGAGAGAGATAGAGAGAGACTGAGATAGAGAATGTGGCAGAGAGAGAGAGAGAGAGAGACTGAGATAGAGAATGTGGCACAGAGAGAGAGAGAGTGAGAAATAGAATGTGGCAGAGAGAGAGAGAGACTGAGATAGAGATTGTGGCAGAGACAGAGAGACTGAGATAGAGAATGTGACAGAGAGAGAGAGAGACTGAGATAGAGAATGTGGCAGAGAGAGAGTGAGAGGCTGAGAGAGACAATGTGGCAGAGAGAGAGAGAGACTGAGATAGAGATTGTGGCAGTGAGAGAGAGAGAGACTGAGATGGAGAATGTGGCAAAGAGAGAGAGAGAGACTGAGATAGAGATTGTGGCAGTGAGAGAGAAACGGAGACTGAGATAGAGAATGTAGCAGAGAGAGAGAGAGAGAGACTGAGATAGAGAATGTGGCAGAGAGAGAGAAACGGAGACTGAGATAGAGAATGTAGCAGAGAGAGAGAGAGGGATCTGAGATAGAGAATGTGACAGAGAGAGAGAGTGACTGAGAGAGAATGTGGCAGAGAGAGAGAGAGAGAGACTGAGATAGAGAATGTGGCAGAGATAGAGAGACTGAGATAGAGATTGTGGCAGAGCGAGAGAGACTGAGATGGAGAATGTGGCGGAGAGAGAGTGAGAGACTTAGAAAGGCTATGTGGCAGAGAGAGAGAAAGGGAGACTGAGATAGAGAATGTGGCAGAGAGAGAGAGAGAGAATGAGATAGAGAATGTGGCAGAGAGAGAGAGAGAGACTGAGAAAGAGAATGTGGCAGAGAGAGAGAGAGAGACTGAGATAGAGAATTTGGCAGAGAGAGAAGAAGAGACTGAGAAAGAGAATGTGGCAGAGAGAGAGAGAGAGAGACTGAGATAGAGAATGTGGCAGAGAGAGAGAGAGAGACTGAGATAGAGAATGTGGCAGAGAAACAGAGAGAGAGAGAGACTGAAATAGAGAATGTGGCAGAGAGACAGAGAGAGAGAGACTGAGATAGAGAATGTGGCAGAGAGAGAGAGACTGAGATAGAGAATGTGGCAGAGAGAGAGAGAGAGACTGAGATAGAGAATGTGGGAGAGACAGAGAGAGAGAGAGAGACTGAGATAGAGAATGTGGCAGAGAAACAGAGAGAGAGAGAGACTGAGATAGAGAATGTGGCAGAGAGACAGAGAGAGAGAGACTGAGATAGAGAATGTGGCAGAGAGAGAGAGACTGAGATAGAGAATGTTGCAGAGAGAGAGAGAGAGAGACTGAGATAGAGAATGTGGGAGAGACAGAGAGAGAGAGAGAGAAACTGAGATAGAGAATGTGGCATAGAGAGAGAGATGGAGAGAGACTGAGATAGAGAATGTGGCAGAGAGAGAGAGAGAGAGAGAGACTGAGATAGAGAATGTGGCACAGAGAGAGAGAGAGAGTGAGAAATAGAATGTGGCAGAGAGAGAGAGAGACTGAGATAGAGATTGTGGCAGAGACAGAGAGACTGAGATAGAGAATGTGGCAGAGAGAGAGAGAGACTGAGATAGAGAATGTGGCAGAGAGAGAGTGAGAGGCTGAGAGAGACAATGTGGCAGAGAGAGAGAGAGACTGAGATAGAGATTGTGGCAGTGAGAGAGAGAGAGACTGAGATGGAGAATGTGGCAAAGAGAGAGAGAGAGAGAGACTGAGATAGAGAATTTGGCAGAGAGAGAGAAAGGGAGACTGAGATAGAGAATGTAGCAGAGAGAGAGAGAGAGACTGAGATAGAGATTGTGGCAGTGAGAGAGAAACGGAGACTGAGATAGAGAATGTAGCAGAGAAAGAGAGAGAGAGACTGAGATAGAGAATGTGGCAGAGAGAGAGAAACGGAGACTGAGAGAGAGAATGTGGCAGAGAGAGAGAGAGACTGAGATAGAGAATGTGGCAGAGAGAGAGAGTGACTGAGATAGAGAATGTGACAGAGAGAGAGAGAGAGAGAGAGACTGAGATAGAGAATGTGGCAGAGATAGAGAGACTGAGATAGAGATTGTGGCAGAGCGAGAGAGACTGAGATGGAGAATGTGGCGGAGAGAGAGAAACTGAGATAGAGAATGTGGCGGAGAGAGGGTGAGAGACTGAGAAAGACTATGTGGCAGAGAGAGAGAAAGTGAGACTGAGATCGAGAATGTGGCAGAGAGAGAGAGAGAGAGAATGAGATAGAGAATGTGGCAGAGAGAGAGAGAGAGACTGAGAAAGAGAATGTGGCAGAGAGAGAGAAAGACTGAGATAGAGAATGTGAGAAAGAGACTGAGATAGAGAGTGTGAGAAAGAGGCTGAGTTCGAGAATGGGAGAAAGAGACTGAGATAGAGAGTGTGAGAAAGAGGCTGAGATAGAGAATGGGAGAAAGAGACTGAGATTGAGAGTGTGAGAAAGAGACTGAGATAGAGAATATAAGAAAAAAGGGAGAGAGTGTGAGAAAGAGAATGAGATAGCGAATGTGAGAAAGAGACTGAGCTAGAGGGTGTGCGAAAGAGGCTGAGATAGGGAATGTGAGAAGGAGACTGAGATAGAGAGTTTGAGAAAGAGACTGAGATACAGAGTGTGAGAAAGAGACTGAGATACAGAGTGTGAGAAAGAGACTGAGGTAGAGAAAGTGAGAAAGAGACTGAGATAGAGAATGGGAGAAAGAGACTGAGATTGAGAGTGTGAGAAAGAGACTGAGATAGAGAATGTGAGAAAGAGACTGAGATAGAGAATGGGAGAAAGAGACTGAGATAGAGAATGTGAGAAAGAGACTGAGATAGAGAGTGTGAGAAAGAGACTGAGATTGAGAATGGGAGAAAGAGACTGAGATAGAGAATGTGAGAAAGAGACTGAGATAGAGAATGGGAGAAAGAGACTGAGATAGAGAATGTGAGAAAGAGACTGAGATAGAGAGTGTGAGAAAGAGACTGAGATAGAGAGTGTGAGAAAGAGACTGAGATAGAGAGTGTGAGAAAGAGACTGAGATAGAGAGTTTGAGAAAGAGACTGAGATACAGAGTGTGAGAAAGAGACTGAGGTAGAGAAAGTGAGAAAGAGACTGAGATAGAGAATGGGAGAAAGAGACTGAGATTGAGAGTGTGAGAAAGAGACTGAGATAGAGAATGTGAGAAAGAGACTGAGATAGAGAATGGGAGAAAGAGACTGAGATTGAGAATGGGAGAAAGAGACTGAGATAGAGAATGTGAGAAAGAGACTGAGATAGAGAATGGGAGAAAGAGACTGAGATAGAGAATGTGAGAAAGAGACTGAGATAGAGAATGGGAGAAAGAGACTGAGATAGAGAGTGTGAGAAAGAGACTGAGATAGAGAGTGTGAGAAAGAGACTGAGATAGAGAGTGTGAGAAAGAGACTGAGATAGAGAATGTGAGAAAGAGACTGAGATAGAGAATGTGAGAAAGAGACAGATAGAGTGTGAGAGAGAGACTGAGATAGAGAATGTGAGAGAGAGACTGAGATAGAGAATGTGAGAAAGAGACTGAGATAGAGAGTGTGAGAAAGACACTGAGATAGAGAATGTGAGAAAGAGACAGAGATAGAGAATGTGAGAGAGAGACTGAGATAGAGAATGTGAGAGAGAGACTGAGATAGAGAATGTGAGAAAGAGACTGAGATAGAGAATGTGAGAAAGAGACTGAGATAGAGAATGTGAGAAAGAGACTGAGATAGAGAATGTGAGAAAGAGACTGAGATAGAGAATGTGAGAAAGAGACTGAGATAGAGAATGTGAGAAAGAGACTGAGATAGAGAATGGGAGAAAGAGACTGAGATAGAGAGTGTGAGAAAGAGACTGAGATAGAGAATGTGAGAAAGAGACTGAGATAGAGAGTGTGAGAAAGAGACTGAGGTAGAGAATGTGAGAAAGAGACTGAGATAGAGAATGGGAGAAAGAGACTGAGATAGAGAGTGTGAGAAAGAGACTGAGATAGAGAATGTGAGAAAGAGACTGAGATAGAGAATGGGAGAAAGAGACTGAGATAGAGAGTGTGAGAAAGAGACTGAGATAGAGAATGTGAGAAAGAGACTGAGATAGAGAGTGTGAGAAAGAGACTGAGGTAGAGAATGGGAGAAAGAGACTGAGATAGAGAGTGTGAGAAAGAGACTGAGATAGAGAATGTGAGAAAGAGACTGAGATAGAGAGTGTGAGAGAGAGACTGAGATAGAGAGTGTGAGGGAGTGATTGAGATCCAGAATGTCTGTGAGGGAGAGGGTGAGACTGAGATAACATGAGAGAGAGAGAGACTGAGATACAGAATGTGGGAGAATGAGAGAGAGAGACTGAGATAGAGAGTGTGAGGGAGTGATTGAGATCCAGAATGTGTGTGAGACTGAGATAACATGAGAGAGAGAGAGAGAGAGAGACTGAGATACAGAATGTGGGAGAATGAGAGAGAGAGACTGAGATAGAGAGTGTGAGGGAGTGATTGAGATCCAGAATGTGTGTGAGACTGAGATAACATGAGAGAGAGAGAGAGAGAGAGACTGAGATAGAGAAGAGAGAGAGTGTGCACGCGAGAGAGAGCGAGATATATTCTGAGTGTGCTCTATATATAGGATAGTATGTGACTCGGAGGGGAAGTTGCAGGTGGTGATGTTTCCATTGCGTCTGCTGCCCTTGTCCTTCGAGGTGGTAGATGTCTCGGGTTTGGAAGGTGCTGTCGAAGGAACCTTGTTGCCTTGCTGCAGTGCATCTTGTAGATGGTACACCCTGTTTTCACTGGTGGTTTTTGTGGATCATCCTGGTGTTCACCAATTCCCATATGCAACATTAAACCTGCCCTGAATCTCTAATGTGCTTTATTTAATTAAAGTTTCAATTTTAGAAATATCACTGATAATTTGTAGTTATTAAATAGCTCTGTCTCACTCTCTCTATCCCTCTTTCTCTATCATCCTCTGCTTCTCTGACTCTCTCACTTTGTCACACTCTCTGTCCTCTGTGTGTGTGTGTGTGTGTGTGTCTCTCTCTCTGTCTCTGTCTCCCTCTTCCTGTCTTTTTTATTCTCTCTCTCTCTCCAGCTCTGTCTCTCTTTATCAGTCTTTCTCTTTATCTCTTTTTCACTCGCTCTCTGTCTCTCTCTCTCTCCCTCGCTCAATCACCTCTGTCTGAGTGGGTGTTGCTTGGTTGTGACCTTGCAATATCACAGAAAGATCTTCTCTCAAGGGTAACTGCAAGCCGCAGTATGTCTGTTTTTTTCTGAATAACAGGAAATTTCATCAGTGACAGGAAACGATCAAATCAATTTCATCACTTGGTTTCTCATCACCTCCCACTCACCGGAGGTTTAAAAACACAAAATGAACCCAACCCAACATACTGCCCAAGTGTGACTCCCAGTACCTTCCCACCTCTCCAAATGCCCCCTCAAAGAACAAAGAAAATTACAGCACAGGAACAGGCCCTTCGGCCCTCCAAGCCTGCGCCGATCCAGATCCTCTATCTAAACATGTCGCCTATTTTCTAAGGGTCTGTATCTCTTTGCTTCCTGCCCATTCATGTATCTGTCTAGATACATCTTATAAGACGCCATCGTGCCCGCATCTACCACCTCCGCTGGCAACGCGTTCCAGGCACCCACCACCCTCTGCGTAAAGAACTTTCCACGCATATCCCCCCTAAACTTTTCCCCTCTCACTTTGAACTTGTGTCCCCTAGTAATTGAATCCCCCACTCTGGGAAAAAGCTTCTTGCTATCCACCCTGTCTATACCTCTCATGATTTTGTACACCTCAATCAGGTCCCCCCTCAACCTCTGTCTTTCTAATGAAAATAATCCTAATCTACTCAACCTCTCTTCATAGCTAGTGCCCTCCATACCAGGCAACATCCTGGTGAATCTCCTCTGCACCCTCTCCAAAGCATCTACATCCTTTTGGTAATGTGGCGACCAGAACTGCACGCAGTATTCCAAATGTGGCCGAACCAAAGTCCTATACAACTGTAACATGACCTGCCAACTCTTGTACTCAATACCCCGTCCGATGAAGGAAAGCATGCCGTATGCCTTCTTGACCACTCTATTGACCTGCGTTGCCACCTTCAGGGAACAATGGACCTGAACACCCAAATCTCTCTGTACATCAATTTTCCCCAGGACTTTTCCATTTACTGTATAGTTCACTCTTGAATTGGATCTTCCAAAATGCATCACCTCGCATTTGCCCTGATTGAACTCCATCTGCCATTTCTCTGCCCAACTCTCCAATCTATCTATATTCTGCTGTATTCTCTGACAGTCCCCTTCACTATCTGCTACTCCACCAATCTTAGTGTCGTCTGCAAACTTGCTAATCAGACCACCTATACTTTCCTCCAAATCATTAATGTATATCACAAACAACAGTGGTCCCAGCACAGATCCCTGTGGAACACCACTGGTCACACGTCTCCAATTTGAGAAACTCCCTTCCACTGTTCCCTCTGGACAGGGATCAGAAACAGGAACCTGGGCTGATTCACCCCCCTCCCTAACCCAGGGGTCACTGGACAGGGATCAGGAGCAGGAACCCGGGCTGATTCACCCCGACCCCCCCCCCCCCTCCCTAACCCAGGGGTCACTGGACAGGGATCAGGAGCAGGAACCCGGGCTGATTCACCCCCCACTCCCTAACCCAGGGGTCACTGGACAGGGATCAGGAGCAGGAACCCGGGCTGATTCACCCCGACCCCCCCCTCCCTAACCCAGGGGTCACTGGACAGGGATCAGGAGCAGGAACCCGGGCTGATTCACCCCGACCCCCCCCTCCCTAACCCAGGGGTCACTGGACAGGGATCAGGAGCAGGAACCCGGGCTGATTCACCCCGACCCCCCACTCCCTAACCCAGGGGTCACTGGACAGGGATCAGGAGCAGGAACCCGGGCTGATTCACCCCGACCCCCCCCCCCCTCCCTAACCCAGGGGTCACTGGGAACCATGTGATTTTTAGGTAAAAGAGGGTTTGTAGGTTCTTTGTGTCTCCTGAGATTGGTTTCAGTTCGAGTGTGAGATTGTAAAGAACAGTTTGCATTCTGCATTCTGCAAAGTTCTGTCACTGTCCGTATCACAGTCCCTCTCCTGTGTAAACTCAAACACAATAACGTATGTTGTCAGAATGTATTCACGCACACTCCCACAAGTACACAGTGCAAACTCAGCCACAATGTGCAGACATACACAGTCATGTGGAAACACTGCCATCATGCACACCCGTGTGCAGACACTCATTCACATACCTGTGTGCAGTCATGTTCACTGCCACGTGTTAACACTCACACACGTGTGCAGTCACGCTCACAGACGAGTGCTGTCAAGGCCTGAGTTTCAGGGTGCTTTTATTTTAATCACTGCCGAGGTATAAACACCTTTGTACAAATATACACACATTGGCACAGCGACACACAAATGTGAACTTGTCCCGACACACGCACACACACATAAATTTTAAACAAACACTACAGCAGTGATCTCACACTATTAAATATGTAAAAAAAAAACCTCTAGATAATAAATAAAATCCTGAAATAAATATACAGAGGGGAAGCGAATGGGGCTGAGCTGAGCCCTTCTAATTAATTGCTCTGCAATACAAAACGTGACTCCCCTTCCTGCATATCTGATAGATTCCATCTTTCCCTGCTGGAAATCGCTTTCACCCTGTGCCCAAGACCCCTGTAAATGCAGTCTCAGCTCCCCTCACACTCCTCACTACATTTGTGAGCAAGCCTCCCCACTTGTTACTGCTATAAGGAGAGGAAAGGAGACAAGGAGCAGGAGTCATAAGTGAAGGGACCAAGCTGGTGGAGTCTCTCTCTCTCTCTAACCATAATGAATAAGTCCTCAAATACAGCAGACGATCTTATGCATCCCTAAAATACTCCCAGGACAGGTACAGCATGGGAGTTAGATACAGAGTAAAGCTCCCTCTACACTGTCCCCATCAAACACTCCCCAGGACAGGTACAGTACGGGGGGTTAGATACAGAGTAAAGCTCCCTCTACACTATCCCCATCAAACACTCCCCAGGACAGGTACAGCACGGGGGTTAGATACAGAGTAAAGCTCCCTCTACACTGTCCCCATCAAACACTCCCCAGGACAGGTACAGCATGGGGTTAGATACAGAGTAAAGCTCCCTCTACACTGTCCCCATCAAACACTCCCCAGGACAGGTACAGTACGGGGGGTTAGATACAGAGTAAAGCTCCCTCTACACTGTCCCCCATCAAACACACCCAGGACAGGGACAGCAGGGAGGTTAGATACAGAGTAAAGCTCCCTCTACACTGTCCCCCATCAAACACTCCCCAGGACAGGTACAGTACGGGGTGGTTAGATACAGAGTAAAGCTCCCTCTACACTGTCCCCCATCAAACACTCCCCAGGACAGGTACAGTACGGGGGGGTTAGATACAGAGTAAAGCTCCCTCTACACTGTCCCCCATCAAACACTCCCCAGGACAGGTACAGTACGGGGTGGTTCGATACAGAGTAAAGCTCCCTCTACACTGTCCCCCATCAAACACTCCCAGGACAGGTACAGCAGGGAGGTTAGGTACACCAACAGTATCTGACCCCCTGACCCAACGTTGTGAAATCCTGCAGGTTAATCTCTGGAGTGAGGGAAAAGATGAATAATTTTAAATTAAAAACAAGAGGCAAACATACACTTTATAAAAAAATAAGCGGAATTTTGAGCCCGGAGTCTGTGCTTGGGGACTGGGGTTTGGTGAAGAGGATTACTGAGGTGTGAATCTTGGGACAGACTGGGCACAGGTAAACGTGAGGTGGACATAAATTACAAACAGTAACTGCACAAAATCTGCCGACAGCTCAGGAACAAAATTTCTGGTCATTTCCAGTGCCTCAAAGACAAGAACTGTTTTTGATCCCATTCGCGATTGCTCATACATGGTGGTGAGGGGGGGGGAGTGGTAGAGAAGAAAGGAAGGGAGGAGAGGCGGGGGAGCGGAGAGGAGCAGAGGAAAAGAGGGGGAAAGCAGAGGGGAAGGGGGAAGAGAGGGGGAAAGCAGGGGGCAGGACGGGGGGGGAAGATAAGGGGAGAGAGAGGAGGAGAGTGAGGGAAGAGAAGAGAGTTGGGGGAGAGGGAAAGGGACAGTCAGGGAGGGAAAGGGAGTAGGGAAGAGGTAGGGGAAGAGCGGGGGAGGGGGGAAGGGAGTGGGGGAAGGGAGCGGGGAGAGGGAGGGGAAGGGAGCAGGGGAGAGGAGAGGGAGGGGAAGGGAGTGGGGGAGAGGAGAGGGAGGGGAAGGGAGTGGGGGAGAGGAGAGGGAGGGGAAGGGAGCGGGGGAGAGGAGAGGGAGAGGAAGGGAGCAGGGGAGAGGAGAGGGAGGGGAAGGGAGCGGGGGAGACAGAGGGGAAGGGAGCGGGGGAGAGGGAGGGGAAGTGAGCAGGGGAGAGGAGAGGGAGGGGAAGGGAGTGGGGGAGAGGAGAGGGAGGGGAAGGGAGTGGGGGAGAGGAGAGGGAGGGGAAGGGAGCGGGGGAGAGGAGAGGGAGAGGAAGGGAGCAGGGGAGAGGAGAGGGAGGGGAAGGGAGCGGGGGAGACAGAGGGGAAGGGAGCGGGGGAGAGGGAGGGGAAGTGAGCAGGGGAGAGGAGAGGGAGGGGAAGGGAGTGGAAGGGAACGGGGGAGAGGAGAGGGAGAGGAAGCGAGCAGGGGAGAGGAGAGGGAGGGGAAGGGAGCAGGGGAGAGGAGAGGGAGGGGAAGGGAGCGGAGGAGAGGGAGGGGAAGGGAGCGGGGGAGAGGGAGGGGAAGTGAGCAGGGGAGAGGAAAGGGAGGGGAAGTGAGCAGGGGAGAGGAAAGGGAGGGGAAGGGAGCAGAGGAGAGGGAGGGGAAGGGAGCAGGAGAAAGGGAGGGGAAGGGAGAGGGAGGGGAAGGGAGAGGGAGAGGAAGGGAGAGGGAGCGGAGGAGAGGGAGGGGAAGGGAGCAGGGGAAGGGAGAGGGAGGGGGAGGGAGGGGAAGGAGCGGGGGAAAGGAATGGGAAGGGAGCGGGGGAGAGGGAGGGGAAGGGAGCGGGGGAAGGGAGATGGAGGGGGAGGGAGGGGAAGGAGCAGGGGAGAGGGAGGGGAAGGGAGCGGGAAAGAGGGAAGGGAAGGGAGCAGGGGAGAGGGAGGGGAAGGTAGCGGGGTAGAGAGAGGGGAAGGGAGTGGGGGAGAAGGGAGGGACAGTCGGGGAGGGGAAGGGAGTGGGGGAGGGGGTTTACAGGGAGGGAATGGGGAAGTGTGCAGGGAGTGGGGGAGGGGAGCAGGAAGTGGGAATGGTAGGAAGAGACTGGAGGAGTGGGGTAAGAGAGTGAGGGAGGGGAAGGGAGGGGAGGAGGGAGGGAAGGGAGGGGAGGAGGGGGGACAGTCAGGGAGGGGAAGAGAGAGGGGAGGAGGGATGGGAAGAGTGGGGGAGGTAGGATGGGAAGAGCAGGGGAGGTGACTCCAGGCTGGGTGCCAGAACCCCCTCCCCCCTGGTCCAATCAGAGGCTCATACTGTTGAGGCTGTCCCTCGGTGCTGCTCATACCCCAGACTCGGGGCTCCCGGTATTCCCTGACACCTTTATATCTCCCAGCTCGACCATGGGCGATTTCTCAACTCCCGGCTGCTCCAGATGGTCTCGGAAAGCAGAACTGATCTGGTCAAAGGTACGGCCTTTGGTTTCAGGCACCTTGAAGAAGGTGAAGATGAAGAAGATGATAAGCAGAACCATGAAGATGATAAAAACGTAGGGACCGCAGGCTTCCTGTGGAAGGGAAGAGAGAGGGGCAGTCAGACAGACATTCAGGCTGACCAATGGACAGGCAGACAGACAGTGACTGGAGACAGAGCCTGTGCCTGCCCTGCTGTCTCTGTCAGTGTGTGTGAGAGAGAGAGAGGGCGCGAGAGAGAGAGAGAGACAGGGCGCGAGAGAGAGAGAGAGAGTGTGTGCGCAAGAGAGAGAGAGAGTGTGCGCGGGCGAGAGAGAGAGAGAGGGCGCGAGAGAGAGAGAGAGAGTGTGCGCAAGAGAGAGAGAGAGAGTGTGCGCGAGCGAGAGAGAGAGAGGGCGCGAGAGAGAGAGAGAGAGAGAGGGCGCGAGAGAGAGAGAGAGTGTGCGCAAGAGAGAGAGAGAGAGTGTGCGCGAGAGAGTGTGCGCAAGAGAGAGAGAGAGTGTGTGCGCAAGAGAGAGACAGAGAGAGGGCGCAAGAGAGAGAGAGAGAGAGAGCACGAGCGAGAAAGAGAGAGAGTGTGCGCAAGAGAGAGAGAGAGTGTGCGCGGGCGAGAGAGAGAGAGAGAGAGTGTGCGCGAGCGAGAGAGAGAGAGGGCGCGAGAGAGAGAGAGAGAGAGAGAGGGCGCGAGAGAGAGAGAGAGTGTGCGCAAGAGAGAGAGAGAGAGAGGGCGCGAGCGAGAGAGAGAGAGAGGGCGCGAGAGAGAGAGAGAGAGAGGGCACGAGAGAGAGAGAGAGAGAGAGGGCGCGAGAGAGAGAGAGAGAGTGTGCGCGAGAGAGAGAGAGAGAGCGCGCGAGAGAGAGAGAGAGAGAGAGAGAGAGTGTGCGCGAGAGAGAGAGAGAGAGGGCGCGAGAGAGAGAGAGAGAGAGAGAGAGAGAGAGAGAGAGAGAGAGAGAGAGAGTGTGCGCAAGAGAGAGAGAGAGAGAGTGTGCGCGAGAGAGAGAGAGAGAGGGCGCGAGAGAGAGAGAGAGAGAGAGAGAGAGTGTGCGCAAGAGAGAGAGAGAGAGAGTGTGCGTGAGAGAGAGAGAGAGAGGGCGCGAGAGAGAGAGAGAGTGTGTGCGCAAGAGAGAGAGAGAGTGTGCGCGAGAGAGAGAGAGAGAGGGCGCGAGTGAGAGAGTGTGCGCAAGAGAGAGAGAGAGAGAGTGTGCGCGGGCGAGAGAGAAAGAGTGTGCGCGGGCGAGAGAGAGAGAGTGTGTGCAAGAGAGAGAGAGAGAGTGTGCGCGGGCGAGAGAGAGAGAGTGTGCGCAAGAGAGAGAGAGAGTGTGCGCGAGAGAGTGTGCGCAAGAGAGAGAGAGAGTGTGTGCGCAAGAGAGAGACAGAGAGAGGGTGCAAGAGAGAGAGAGAGAGAGAGCACGAGCGAGAGAGAGAGAGAGTGTGCGCAAGAGAGAGAGAGAGTGTGCGCGGGCGAGAGAGAGAGAGTGTGCGCAAGAGAGAGAGAGAGAGTGTGCGCGGGCGAGAGAGAGAGAGTGTGCGCAAGAGAGAGAGAGAGAGTGTGCGCGAGAGAGAGAGTGTGCGAAAGTGAGAGAGAGAGAGCGAGAGTGTGCGCGGGCGAGAGAGAGAGAGTGTGCGCAAGAGAGAGAGAGAGTGTGTGCGCAAGAGAGAGAGAGAGTGTGCGCAAGAGAGAGAGAGAGTGTGCGCAAAAGAGAGAGAGTGTGCGCAAGAGAGAGAGAGAGAGAGTGTGCGAAAGTGAGAGAGAGAGAGCGAGAGTGTGCGCGGGCGAGAGAGAGAGAGAGTGTGGGCAAGAGAGAGAGAGAGAGAGTGTGCGCGGGAGAGAGAGAGAGTGCGCAAGAGAGATAGAGAGTGTGTGCGCAAGAGAGAGAGAGAGTGTGCACAAGACAGAGAGAGAGTGTGTGTGCAAGAGAGAGAGAGAGAGAGGGCGCAAGAGAGAGAGAGAGAGAGAGTGTGCGCGGGAGAGAGAGAGAGAGAGTGTGCGCGGGCGAGAGAGAGAGAGTGTGCGCAAGAGAGACAGAGAGTGTGCGCGGGCAAGAGAGAGAGAGTGTGCGCAAGAGAGAGAGAGAGAGTGTGCGCGGGTGAGAGAGAGAGAGTGTGCGCAAGAGAGAGAGAGAGAGTGTGCGCGGGCGAGAGAGTGAGAGTGTGCGCAAGAGAGAGAGAGAGAGTGTGCGCAGGCGAGAGAGAGAGAGTGTGCGCGGGTGAGAGAGCGAGAGTGTGCGCGGGTGAGAGAGAGAGAGTGTGCGAGTGCGCGGGCGAGAGAGAGAGAGAGAGTGTGCGCAAGAGAGACAGAGAGTGTGTGCGCAAGAGAGAGAGAAAGAGTGTGCGCGGGCGAGAGAGTGAGAGTGTGCGCAAGAGAGACAGAGAGTGTGTGCGCAAGAGAGAGAGAGAGAGTGTGCGCGGGTGAGAGAGAGAGAGTGTGCGCGGGCGAGAGAGAGAGAGTGTGCGCAAGAGAAAGAGAGAGAGTGTGCGCGGGTGAGAGAGAGAGAGTGTGCGCAAGAGAGAGAGAGAGAGTGTGCGCGGGTGAGAGAGAGAGAGTGTGCGCAAGAGAAAGAGAGAGAGTGTGCGCGGGTGAGAGAGAGAGAGTGTGCGCGGGTGAGAGAGAGAGAGTGTGCGCATGAGAGAGAGAGTGTGCGCGAGCGAGAGAGAGAGAGTGTGCGCATGAGAGAGAGAGAGAGTGTGCGCGGGTGAGAGAGAGAGAGTGTGCGCATGAGAGAGAGAGAGAGTGTGCGCGGGTGAGAGAGAGAGAGTGTGCGCGGGCGAGAGAGAGAGAGAGTGTGCGCTAGAGAGAGAGAGAGTGTGCGCGGGTGAGAGAGAGCGAGTGCGCGGGCGAGAGAGAGAGCGAGTGCTGGCGAGAGAGAGAGAGTGAGTGCGCGGGCGAGGGAGAGAGCGAGTGCGCGCAGGAGAGAGAGCGAGTGCACGCGGGCAAGAGAGAGAGAGCGAGTGCTGGCGAGAGAGAGAGAGTGAGCGAGTGCGCGGGCGATGGAGAGAATGAGTGCGCGGGCGAGAGAGAGAGCGAGTGCTGGCGAGTGAGAGAGAGTGTGAGCGAGTGCGCGGGCGAGAGAGAGAATGAGTGCGCGGGCGAGAGAGAGAGAGTGAGCGAGTGCGCGGGCGAGAGAGAGAGAGTGAGCGAGTGCGCGGGCAAGAGAGAGAGAGCGAGTGCGCGGGCGAGAGAGAGAGAGCGAGTGAGCGGGCGAGAGAGAGAGCGAGTGCGCGGGCGAGAGAGAGAGAGCGAGTGAGCGGGCGAGAGAGAGAGAGCGAGTGCGCGGGCGAGAGAGAGA
The DNA here is from genome assembly GCF_036365525.1 of Heterodontus francisci. Classification (NCBI taxonomy): domain Eukaryota; kingdom Metazoa; phylum Chordata; class Chondrichthyes; order Heterodontiformes; family Heterodontidae; genus Heterodontus; species Heterodontus francisci. Next base: position 235,010 of record NW_027141558.1, read on the forward strand.
GAGTGAGTGAGCGGGCGAGAGAGAGAGCGAGTGCGCGCGGGCAAGAGAGAGAGAGCGCGTGCACGGGCGAGAGAGAGAGCGAGTGCGCGGGCGAGAGAGAGAGAGTGAGCGAGTGCGCGGGCGAGAGAGAGAGCGAGTGCTGGCGAGAGAGAGAGAGAGAGCGCGTGCACGGGCGAGAGAGAGAGCGAGTGCTGGCGAGAGAGAGAGAGAGAGCGAGTGCGCGGGCGAGAGAGAGAGAGTGAGCGAGTGCGCGGGCGAGAGAGAGAGAGTGAGCGAGGTGCGCGGGCGAGAGAGAGAGCGAGTGCTGGCGAGAGAGAGAGAGAGAGCGAGTGCGCGGGCGAGAGAGAGAGAGTGAGCGAGTGCGCGGGCGAGAGAGAGAGAGTGAGCGAGTGCGCGGGCGAGAGAGAGAGAGCGAGTGCGCGGGCGAGAGAGAGAGAGAGAGCGCGGGCAAGAGAGAGAGCGAGTGCGCGCGGGCAAGAGAGAGAGAGTGAGCGAGTGCGCGGGCGAGAGAGAGCGCGAGTGGTGGCGAGAGAGAGAGAGAGAGCGAGTGCGCGCGGGCAAGAGAGAGAGAGTGAGCGAGTGCGCGGGCGAGAGAGAGAGCGAGTGGTGGCGAGAGAGAGAGAGAGAGAGAGCGAGTGCGCGGGCGAGAGAGAGCGCGAGTGGTGGCGAGAGAGAGAGAGAGAGAGAGCGAGTGCGCGGGCGAGAGAGAGAGCGAGTGCTGGAGAGAGAGAGTAAGCGAGTGCGCGGGCGAGAGAGAGAGAGTAAGCGAGTGCGCGGGCGAGAGAGAGAGAGAGAGCGAGTGCGCGGGCGAGAGAGAGAGAGTGAGCGAGTGCGCGGGCGAGAGAGAGAATGAGTGCGCGGGCGAGAGAGAGAGCGAGTGCGCGCGGGCAAGAGAGAGAGAGCGCGTGCACGGGCGAGAGAGAGAGCGAGTGCGCGGGCGAGAGAGAGAGAGTGAGCGAGTGCGCGGGCGAGAGAGAGAGCGAGTGCTGGCGAGAGAGAGAGAGAGAGCGAGTGCGCGGGCGAGAGAGAGAGAGTGAGCGAGTGCGCGGGCGAGAGAGAGAGAGTGAGCGAGA
>NW_027141559.1:0-36184 GCF_036365525.1 Heterodontus francisci
TGGAACTCGCTGCCCACCAGGGTAGTGGAAGCGGAGACGATGAATGATTTCAAAAGGAAATTGGATGGGCACTTGAAGGAAATAAACTTGTAGGGCTACGGGGATAGAGCGGGGGAGTGGGACTGACTGGATTTCTCTGCGGAGAGCCAGCAGGGACTCGATGGACTGAATGGCCTACTTCTTTGCCATAAATGATTCTATAACTCTTTGATTATTGTTATGTGGACAGGGTGAATGCGACATGCTGGGTTGGGTGAGTAGAATGGGAAAGAAGTAGGTGAGGTTAATCCCCAGTGGGTTTACTGGGCCGGAAGACCAGCATGAGTGGGCAGTGGGCCTGTTGGATTGCTGCCGATAAGGAAGCAGTGATGGGTGCTTTGGAGACTGACAAGAGAGCCATAGAGGGTAACTGTGGGGCTTATCCAAGGATAATTCAAGCCTGAAAGAAGAGAAGCAGGGAGTTGGGGTAGGAATTAGGGGAACCCCAAGAGGGGAGAAATGAAAGGTGGTATGGCTGAACGATGGAAAAAGGAGGTGTCAAGACAGAGTGCGAGAAGGGCCAAGAGAGTGAAAATAAAGGAAGTAGAAATAATGGGCTTGGGTGGCAACCAAATTGTGTGCATGAACGTGCAGAGGGTAAACCTATAGAATGGACTTTCAGATAGAGTAGTGGAGTTAAAAAACCTGGCATCATTGAAGAATAATGGAATGCTGCATTGGAGAAACTGCAGTGTTTTCCTTGATGAATGGACTAAAATGGGCTGAATGGTCTCCGTTAGCTACAATTATCTTGTGAAAGATTGATGAAACAAGGCTGTCATAAATTGCCTTCAATCCCACTTGGCACTGTTGTTCAGTATTGTACCCATTAAGAGGGAAACACAGGAACAGGAGTCGGCCCTTCAGCCCTTTTAGTCTGTTCCACCATTCAATTAGATCATGGCTGACTTTATTCTTATATATCCGCTTTGGTTTCGTAACTCTTAATGCCCTTGCCTAATAAAATCTATCAATCTCAGTTTTGAAATAGTCAATTGACCCGAGCCTTAACAGCTTTTTGGGGGAAGAGAGTTCCAGATGTCACCGTACTTTGTGTTTCCTGGCATCACTCCTGAACATCCTAGCCCTAATTATTAAGTTTCTCCCCCTTGTTCTGGACTCCCCCACAAGAGAAAATAGTCAATTAGAATGACTCCTTAATCTCCTATACTGAGTAGAATACAGGTCTAGTCTATACACCCTGTCCTCAACCTTTTAGCAGTATCAATCTGGTGAATCTGTGCTGAATCCTGTCCAAGGCCAACAGATCCTTCCTGAGGTGTGTATTACATTTGCGGGGAAAATGCAGGTTCTGTACTAACCTTATTCTCAATTTTCATTACTTAACCCAAAGTGACTGGTGCAAAAACCACAAAAAACATTTCACTCTCTGGCAGATTGAATTAATCTCAAGTGGACTCTCTCCATTACACTTTTTATCAAGATATGTGAGAGTTTTTCTTTGTAAAACAGTCAGTAATTTGTCGCACTTGTATCAATTGTTTGCAGGATAAAAAACCCGGAAGTGGAGATGTACATGACCTCTGTTGTGCATGGAGATAAAGTCATTTTCAGTAAGTAACATTTAATATATTAAATTAAGAGATGCCTGTCTAGAAAGGATGGGTAACAATATGGGGCGAGGGGTGGGGGGCACAGACACTTACTGCATTGGCATGGAAATCGTCTGTTCGACATTGCAACAGAAACATCAACCTGTTCAAAATAGGTTGGTCACTGACTCTTCAAACAAAGTAGGGTTTCACCCCAGTGTGATTGGCTGCTGGTCCAGTAGCACTTGCTCAGCGAACAGAGAGGTTCATCAGATCAAAAGCAAGAACGTTATGCTAAAGTTTTATAAAACGCTGGTTAGGCCCCAGCTGGCATATTGTGTCCAATTCTGTACACCACACTTCAGGAAGGATGTCAAGGTTCTGCAGAGGGTGCAGAGGAGATTTACTAGAATGATACTAGGAATGAGGTACTTCAGTTATATAGAGGGACTGAAGAAACTGGGATTGTTCTCCTTCGAAGATTAAGTGAAGATTTAGTAGAGGTGATCAGAGTCAAGAAGGATTTTGATAGAGTAGATAGCGAGAAACTGTTTCCACTGGCAGGAGGGGTCAGTAACAAGAGGACACAGATTTAAGATAATTGGTAGAAGAACCAGAGGGAGCTGAGAATGTTTTTTATGAGTAGCAAGTTGTTATGTTCTGAAATTCACTGCCTGAAAGAATGGTGGAAGCAAGTTTAGTAGTAACATTGAAAAAAAGAGTTGGATAGATAGGGAAACATTTGCAGAGCTATTGGAAAGAACAGAGGAGAGGGAGGAATGGGATAGTTCCTTCAGTGATGGGCACCTTCAAATGCCACCTTCTGTTCAGTAAGATTCTATATCGCAAACAGTGATTACCAGTTGTTATTCAATTGAAGCATGATAAATATACAATATATGTAGCTGTATTTTAGCCACAAACTGAAGATAGTTATTTAAAGACTTAGAAACAGTAACTGAAGAAGTCCAGAAAAAGATACAATGAACTCTCTTCAGAAATTTGGGGAAAATGATTGATATAGTAGACAGAAATCTTTATTTATCATTGATTGTTTTCTAAAAGTCTGGATTTGGGTGATGCTAGCAAAGCTGCATTTGTCGCCCATCGTTTGCTGCCCAGAGAATATGATTTTGAGGCTTCTGTCTGAACCGCAGCAATCTGTGCAGCAGCAGTCCTCTCACAATGGTGTTAGGTAGCCAATTTCAGGATCTCGAATCAGCGACGATGAAGGAACGGTGATATTTACCCACTTCAGGCTGTTAAGTGACTTGGAGGGGTGCACAAAGGTGATGGTGCTTCATTGACATAGCTGCTCTTGTCTTTCTTGGAGAAAGAGGTCATGGGAAATAGAGATGTTGTTGAAGTGACTTTGCTGAGTTGCTCTAGTGCATTCTATAGACAGTACATACTGCATTATTGTGCGCTGGTGGAGGAGGGTGTCGGTATTAAGTCCAGTGATCAAACAGCCCAATTGGCCCTGCATAGTGTCAAGCTTCTTGAGCATTGTTGCAGTTGCACCCTTCCAGGCAATGAAGCTGAACATTTGTTAAATTGCCAATGAACAAACTCACTCCTGAACTTATGATGAAGGAAAGGTCATTGATGAAGCAGCTGAAGTTGGTGGGGTTGAACACTTTTCCCTGAAGAACTCCTGCAGTAATATCCTGGGGCTGCAGTGTCTTACTTCCAACTTGTGTCAGGTATCACTCCAGGCACTGGTGGCTTTTCCATTTGCCGTCCATTGATATCAATTTCGTTAGGAACCCTTGTGCATTATCAGTCAAATGCTGCCTTGATGTCAAGGGTGGCTACTCTCACCTCTTCTCTGGCACTCGGCTCTTGCAGCAATGTCTTGATCAAGGCTGTGATGAGGTCTGGAGCTAAGTGAATATGGCAGAACCTGAACTGAGCATCGGTGAGTAACTATCATTTGATGGCACTATCGATGACTCCTTCCGCTACTTCACTGATGTTTGAGAGGAAGCAGCTTGGCTGGTAATTGGATGGATTATATTTATGCTTTTTTTTGGATGGGACATACCTGGGAATATTATGCATTTTCAAGTAGATGCCAGGGCAGTAGGTACTGGAAGAGCTTGGCCAACAGAGTGACTAGCTCTGGTGCAATACAGTCGGAATATTATTCGGGTCCATTATCTTTGCTGTGTCCAGTCAACTCAGTCAATTTTCAGTGTCACTTGGAGTGAACTGAATTGTTTGGGTACTGGTATGTATGATGGTGGGGACCTCAGGAAGATGTCAAGTCAAATCATCCACTCAACATTTTAATTCATGGAATTCATGAAGTTCATGGAATATATATAAGGCAGTTTTCTCAATCAGTATGTTGAGGATACAACTAAGGAACAGTCTATTTTAGATCTTGTATTGTGCAATGAGAAAGGATTATTTAATAACCTTGGAGTAAAGAGACCTCTGGGGAAGAATGATCATAATATGATAGAACTTTATATTGAATTTGAGAGTGATTTGCCTAAGTCCAAAACTAGGGTCATAAATCTGAACAAATCAAACTATGAAGATATGAGGGGTGAGTTGGCAAACTACGTGAAAAGATATGATGGTAGATAAGCAATGGCAAACATTTAAAGAATGAATTCATAATTTCCAACAAGTATACATTTCCTTAAAGAATTGTCATGCTAGGCCCCTACCTGCCAAGAATGAGGCATATTAATTTTGTCATGAACATTGATTCTAAACTGTCGCTGGAGCGAGGAAATGACTCGTTAAACAGATCAGCCGTTGCTGGAAAAGACATTTGCATATTAACAGACAGTGCTTGGAAGGACAAAGGATCATTCCCTGACACATTCAACCCACAATGGACCTTGAAACGATTGTGTGTAAGAGGAGCATTCCAGAGACTGCTAAGGAGATACAGGACTGGTTAGACCGGCTGGTCACATGACTAACTGGTTGTTCCAGGGTCTTTTGAACTAGCCCCAGGGAGTTTGAACTCAGAAAGACTGTTTGCTCCTGGACTGAGAAGATCTCTCCTGTCTGCTCCCATCTCTTTCTCACAAGCCTCTGAATCCACTGAAGACACATGAACCCCAAGCGAGAAAAGTCTCTTACAGCGAACAAGATTTAAGAAGAATACTGGTCCCAACGAAAAGCAATATCTACCTGCAATCAAGGACTCGACAGTGAGCTCGAAGAACCGTACCAAACCCACCTTCAGATATTGCCTCAAACATTTCCACTTTATTTTTTTCTTCTGCTCTTTTCTGTCTCTATTTGCATGTGTGTATCGCGAATGCATGCTAGCGTGGGCGCGTCATGTATCCGTAGGCATCAACCAAATAAGAGTTTAAGTTGAATAAATTTCAACCTTTCTTCTTTAAACCTAAGAAAACCTGTTTGTGCTGGTTTCTTTGCCTTATAATTGGAAAGCGGTGAACAAGGATTCACCAAGGGGGAGCTAAAAACACAGTGTGTTTAAAATTAAACCCTGTTATGGTAAGACCAGGTGAAGGCTGAAAGGGACCCCTAGATCCCTTTCTCACCTGGTCGTAACAGAATAAAAGTCCTATGGTGATAAGACCGACTGCTCCAGTCAAAGCCCCCAATCAAAATATATGATTCTGATTGTGGTGGGAGAAATGCATTGTTAATTCAATACTGTCCCTCCACAAATCGCCTAACATATGATTTTAAACTTTCCAAATTAAAGAAAGACCCAGCCAAATTATACCATCTATTAACTCCCGAATGAAGCTAACCAAACTAGGTGTCTTTAAATCAACAAATTAACTGTTTAATTAGAAAAACTAAATTCTTAAACACTACTAAGATATAAACAACATTTAAAATAGAAAAAATTAGTGTCCTTGCAGATTTACACTCCTGCCGGATGTGGAACCGTCCAAGGTTGCTTGAAGTCCTCACAGTTGTCTGATGGGGAAAAAAGGTTCTTCAATAGGAGAACAGTCCGTAGTCCAATTCAGAAGTCGAAATTGTTGTTCATTCTCCAGCGATGAATTTCAACAATTAACAACTTGCAAACACTTTTTAATGAATCAATTTGGATTTAGAATTTTTGAGGGATAAAGGATTGTCACAGTTTAACTTCCGTTCCTTCAGTTTAAATTATCAGAGATTTCTGTTTTGGCTTGACGTTTTAGAATTTTGAGAGAGAATAATAAATAAACAGACTAAGTTCTCTTCCTTCAAGTTAAGTGGTCTGTTTCTCTTTTCAGGTGCTAACATACAGCTGTCTGTCTGTTTTCTCTGTGTTAGAACAGTCTGTCTTCACTATAAGCCAGTTCAAAATTAAATTGTAACATTGTATCTCTTGATGCTCAGTCCAAATGGCTGTATCCAAGGCAACCAGGATGGCTGTATCCCAGGGAAACAAAAATGCACTCTTTGACTCAGTCTTTAGAGCTTGCTGCCATAAAGCAGTACAGCACTTTTTTCCAGTCTTAAAGGCACACCGCATTCTTCCTGAAAAAACTTACAGGATCATAACAATGGGAAAAGTGGTCCAACTGTGAATAACAAGGGACATTAAGGATAGTATTAGATTAAAGGAGGAAGTTTTTGTTGCCAGAAAGAGTAGTAAGTTTGAGAATTGGGAGGATTTTAGAATTCAGCAAAAGATAATCTAGAAATTGATAAAGAAAAAGAAAAGAGAATATGAACGTAGACTAGCAAGAGACATGAAAAAACATTGTAAAATACTTTTCTAGGTATGTAAAGAGGAAGAGATTGTTGAGAGTAAACCTTGGGTCCTGTAGAGGTAGAGACAGGAGAAAATATAATGGGAAATAAAGAAATGGCAGAGACATTAAATAAATAGTTTGTATCTTTCATTCCAGAAATAGCAGAAAACCAAGACTCTAGTGAAAATGTGGAATTTTTATTCGTACTTGGGACATGAGGGTTGCTGGCAAGACCAGCATTTATTGCCTATCCCTAATTGCCCTTGAGAAGCTGGTGGTGAGATGCCTTCTTGAACCACTGCAGACCTTGTGATGTGGTACACTAACAGTGCTGTTAGGGAGCAAGTTTCAGGATTTTGACCCAGCAACAGTGAAGGAACAGTGATATGTTTCCAAGGACTCATAAGGATATTATTAGTAAAGACATAGTATTGGTGAAATTAATGGGACTTAAAGTCCACAAATCCCCTGGACCTGATGGCCTGAATCCAAGGGTTGTAAAAGAGGTAGCAGGAGAGATGATGGATGCATTGGTTTTGATCATCCAGAATTCCTTAGATTCTAGATCAGTCCCATGGATTGGAAAGTAGCAAACATAACCCCACTATTCAAGAAAGGAGCAAGAGAGAAAACATGGAACTCTCGCCAGTTAGCCTGACATCAATAATAGGGAAATACTAGAATCTATTATTAGGTAACAGAGCACTTAGAAAATCATAATATGATTAAGCAGAGTCAACACAGATTTATGAAAGACAAATCATGTTGCACAAACCTGTTAACATTCTTTGAGATTGTAACTAGCAGGGTAGATAAGGAAAAACTAGTGGGTGCAGTATATTTGGATTCTTAGAAAGCATTCAATAAGGTGCCACACCAGAGGATATTACATAAAATTAGGGCTCATGAGATTGGGGGTAAAATATTAACATGGATTGAGGATTAATTAATAGACAGAAAACAGAGAGTAGGAATAAACAGGTCATTTTCGTGTTGGCTGGTTGTAACCAGCAGGAATCAGTGCTTGGGCCTCAGCTATTTACAATTTATTTCAATGACTTAGATGAGAGGACTGAGTATAATGTATCCAAGTTTGCTAGCAATATAAAGTTAGGTGGGAAAGTAAGCTGTGAGGAGGGAGCAAAGAGTCTGAACAGATAGGTTAAGTGAGTGGGCAAAAATGTGGCAGATGGAATATAATGTAGGGAAGTGTGAAATTATCCACTTTGGAAGGAAAAATAGAAAAGCAGAATATTTTTTGAATGGTGAGAAACCGGGAAATGTTGCTATTTAGAGTGACCTGGGTGTTCTTGTACACGAGTCACAGAAAGTTAACATGCAAGTATAGCAAGCAATTAGGAAAGCAAATGGTATGTTCGCTTTTTTTGTTGTTGCAAAGGGATTGGAATATAAGAGTAGAGAAGTCTCTGCAATTATGTAGGGCTTTGGTGAGACCACACCTGCAATACTGTGCACAATTTTGGTCTCCTTACCTAAGAAAGGACATTCATGCCCTAGAGTGGAACAAAGATTCACTGGACTGGTTTCTGGAATGAGAGGATTGTTCTATGAGGAGATATTGAGTAGACTAGGCCTATATTCCCTAGAATTTAGATGAATGAGAGGTGATCTAATTGAAACGTATAAAATTCTTAAGGGACTTGACAGTGTAGATGCTGAGAAATGTTTCCCCCGGCTGCGGAATCTAGAACATGGGGTTACAGACTCAGAATAAGGGGTCGGCCATTTAGGACTGAGATGAGAAGAAATTTCTTCACTCAGAGGGTTGTGAATCTTTAGAATTTTCTACCCCAGAGGATGCACAGTCATTGAGTATATTCAAGACAGAAATAGATAGATCTTTGGATACTAAGGGAATTCAGGTGATAGGTGGGAAGGTGGAGTTCAGGTAGAAGGTCAACAATGATCTTGTTGTAAAAACAAGAAATGCTGGAACCACTCAGCAGGTCTGGCAGCATCTGTGAAAAGAGAAGCCGAGTTAACGTTTCGGGTCAGTGACCCTTCTTCGGAACAATGATTTTGTTGAGTGATGGAGCAGGCTCGAAGGGCCAAGTAGCCTAGTAATGACGCCTGAGCAGGTTAGTGCTGCACCATGAACCAGTGGGATTAAGGTTATCCTGTTATCCCAATATGATGGTTTCCAGTTTCAGCAGAAGCATAAAGGAGTTCCAGAATGGAACAACTTCTCACACAGACACTCGCATGTACCACAAGTTAGCTGTGGAGCAGCATTGACAGCGAGTATGTGCACAGGAGTCCTAAACTAAGAATGGAGGCCAAAAGAAAAACATAGTTCAATCCCCTGGAAAATACCATACAAATCAAAGCCCTCCTATTCTCTGGTTTGTGCTGGTGAGGAAGGTGCTGTAGCTTCTGAGTGACAGTGGAATGAAAAATCTTTGAGCCTCTAGGGTAAGATAGGGCTATGGTATCATGACTTGTCCATCAGGTACAATGAACATTGACAGTGGATATAGTGTGAAAGTTGATGGGCTGATAGTTACAACCATTCAAACTCTGAGCAAATTATGTGATGAGTTTTCATCTGAGTTCAATGATGGAATTTGTTGGCTAAGCATTGACACTCCTGTCAATCTGAAGCAAAACCAGATAATGTTGGAAACACTCAGTGAGTCAGACAGCAATGTGGATAAAAGAGGGTTAACACTTCAGCTGGGAAATGTCGGGAAGGAGAAGATGTTGCAATTAAACAGCATTAAAAAAGGAACAGACAAAGGGCAGAGGGAGAAAACACGCACACACACACAAATGCTTACACATCCACACACACACAAATTCATACACATCCACCCACACACAAATGCTTACACATCCACACACAGACAAATACATACACATCCACACACACACACAAATGCATACACATCCACCCACACTCAAATGCTTACACATCCACACACACACAAATACATACACATCCACACACACACACAAATGCATACACATCCACACACACACAAATACATACACATCCACACACACTCAAATGCTTACACATCCACACACACACAAATACATACACATCCACACACACACACAAATGCATACACATCCACCCACACTCAAATGATTACACATCCACCCACACTCAAATGCCTACACATCCACACACACACACAAATACATACACATCCACACACACACACAAATGCATACACATCCACCCACACTCAAATGCTTACACATCCACACACACACACAAATACATACACATCCACCCACACTCAAATGCTTACACATCCACACAGACACAAATACATACACATCCACCCACACTCAAATGCTTACACATCCACACACACACACAAATGCATACACATCCACCCACACTCAAATGCTTACACATCCACACACACACAAATACATACACATCCACACACACACACAAATGCATACACATCCACCCACACTCAAATGATTACACATCCACCCACACTCAAAGGCTTACACATCCACACACACACACAAATACATACACATCCACACACACACACAAATGCATACACATCCACCCACACTCAAATGCTTACACATCCACACACACACACAAATACATACACATCCACACACACTCAAATGCTTACACATCCACACAGACACAAATACATACACATCCACACACACACACAAATGCATACACATCCACCCACACTCAAATGCTTACACATCCACACACACACACAAATACATACACATCCACACACACACACAAATGCTTACACATCATACACATCCACACACACACAAATACATACACACCCACACACACACACAAATGCATACACATCCACACAGACACAAATGCTTACACATCCACACACACACAAATACATACACATCCACACAGACACAAATGCTTACACATCCACACACACACACAAATACATACACATCCACACACACACAAATGCTTACACATCCACACACACACACAAATACATACACATCCACACAGACACAAATGCTTACACATCCACACACACACACAAATACATACACATCCACACAGACACAAATGCTTACACATCATACACATCCACACAGACACAAATACATACACATCCACACAGACACAAATGCTTACACATCCACACACACACACAAATACATACACATCCACACAGACACAAATGCTTACACATCCACACACACACACAAATACATACACATCCACACAGACACAAATGCTTACAAATCCACACACACACACAAATACATACACATCCACACACACACACAAATGCATACACATCCACACACAAATGCTTACACATCCACACACACACAAATAAATACACATCCACACACACACACAAATACAAATACATACACATCCACACACACACACACACAAATGCATACACATCCACACACACACACAAATACATACACATCCACACACACACACAAATGCTTACACATCATACACATCCACACACACACAAATACATACACACCCACACACACACACAAATGCATACACATCCACACAGACACAAATGCTTACACATCCACACACACACACAAATACATACACATCCACACAGACACAAATGCTTACACATCCACACACACACACAAATACATACACATCCACACAGACACAAATGCTTACACATCCACACACACACACAAATACATACACATCCACACAGACACAAATGCTTACAAATCCACACACACACACAAATACATACACATCCACACACACACACAAATGCTTACACATCATACACATCCACACAGACACAAATGCTTACACATCCACACACACACACAAATGCATACACATCCACACACACACAAATGCTTACACATCCACACACACACACAAATACATACACATCCACACACACACACAAATACAAATGCATACACATCCACACACACACACAAATGCATACACATCCACACACACACAAATACATACACATCCACACACACACACACACAAATACATACACATCCACACACACACACACACAAATACATACACATCCACACACACACACAAATGCATACACATCCACACACACACAAATACATACACATCCACACACACACACACACAAATACATACACATCCACACACACACAACAAATGCATACACATCCACACACACACACACACAAATACATACACATCCACACACACACAAATGCTGACACATCCACACACACACACAAATGCATACACATCCACACACACACAAATGCTGACACATCCACACACACACAAATGCATACACATCCACACACACACACACACAAATGCATACACATCCACACACACACACACAAACATAAATGCATACACATCCACACAGACGCACAAATGCATACACATCCACACACACACACACAAACATAAATGCATACACATCCACACACACAAACACAAATGCATACACATCCACACACACACACAAATGCATACATATTCACACACACACAAGCTTGCACATTCGCACACGCACAAATACATACACATCCACACACACACACAAATGCATACACATCCACACACACACACACACACACACAAATGCATACACATCCACACACACACACAAATGCATACACATCCACACACACACAAATACATGCACATCCACACACACACACACACACAAATGCATACACATCCACACACACACACAAACACAAATGCATGCACATTCACATGCACACAAATGCTTACACATCCACACACACACACACAAACATAAATGCATACACATCCACACACACACACACAAACACAAATGCATACACATCCACACAGACGCACAAATGCATACACATCCACACACACACACACACACATAAATGCATACACATCCACACACACACACACAAACACAAATGCATACACATCCACACAGACGCACAAATGCATACACATCCACACACACACACACAAACATAAATGCATACACATCCACACACACACACACAAACACAAATGCATACACATCCACACAGACGCACAAATGCATACACATCCACACACACACACACAAACATAAATGCATACACATCCACACACACACACACAAACATAAATGCATACACATCCACATCCACACACACAAACACAAATGTATACACATTCACACACACACACAAATGCTTGCACATTCACACATACACAAATACATACACAACCACACACACACAAATGCATACACATCCTGACAAACATAAATGCATACACATCCACACACACACAAACACAAATGCATACACATCCACACACACACACACAAATGCATACACATCCACACACACACACACACAAACACAAATGCATGCACATCCACACACACACACACAAATCCATACACATTCACACACACACACACACAAACACAAATGCATGCACATCCACACACGCACACACAAATCCATACACATTCACACACACACACACAAACACAAATGCATACACACCCACACACACACACACACAAATGCTTACACACCCACACATACACAAATACATACACAACCACACACACACAAATGCATACACATCCTGACAAACATAAATGCATACACATCCACACACACAAACACAAATGCATACACATCCACACACACACACACAAACACAAATGCATACACATCCACACACACACACAAATACATACACATCCACACACACACACAAATGCATACACATCCACACACACACACAAATACATACACATCCACACACACACACAAATGCATACACATCCACCCACACTCAAATGCTTACACATCCACACACACACACAAATACATACACATCCACACACACACACACAAATGCATACACATCCACCCACACTCAAATGCTTACACATCCACACACACACACAAATACATACACATCCACCCACACTCAAATGCTTACACATCCACACACACACAAATACATACACATCCACACACACACACAAATGCATACACATCCACCCACACTCAAATGCTTACACATCCACACACACAGACAAATACATACACATCCACACACACACACAAATACATACACATCCACACACACACACAAATGCATACACATCCACCCACACTCAAATGCTTACACATCCACACACACACACAAATACATACACATCCACCCACACTCAAATGCTTACACATCCACACACACACAAATGCATACACATCCACCCACACTCAAATGCTTACACATCCACACACACACACAAATACATACACATCCACACACACACACAAATGCTTACACATCATACACATCCACACACACACAAATACATACACACCCACACACACACAAATGCATACACATCCACACAGACACAAATGCTTACACATCCACACACACACAAATACATACACATCCACACAGACACAAATGCTTACACATCCACACACACACACAAATACATACACATCCACACACACACAAATGCTTACACATCCACACACACACACAAATACATACACATCCACACAGACACAAATGCTTACACATCCACACACACACACAAATACATACACATCCACACAGACACAAATGCTTACAAATCCACACACACACACAAATACATACACATCCACACACACACACAAATGCTTACACATCATACACATCCACACAGACACAAATACATACACATCCACACAGACACAAATGCTTACACATCCACACACACACACAAATACATACACATCCACACAGACACAAATGCTTACACATCCACACACACACACAAATACATACACATCCACACAGACACAAATGCTTACAAATCCACACACACACACAAATACATACACATCCACACACACACACAAATGCATACACATCCACACACAAATGCTTACACATCCACACACACACAAATACATACACATCCACACACACACACAAATACAAATACATACACATCCACACACACACACACACAAATGCATACACATCCACACACACACACAAATACATGCACATCCACACACACACAAATGCATACACATCCACACACACACAAATACATACACATCCACACACACACACAAATACATACACATCCACACACACACACACACACACACACACACAAATACATACACATCCACACACACACACAAATGCATACACATCCACACACACACAAATACATGCACATTCACACACACACAAATGCATACACATCCACACACACACAAATACATACACATCCACACACACACACACACACACACAAATACATACACATCCACACACACACACACATCCACACACACACACAAATACATACACATCCACACACACACACACACACAAATGCATACACATCCACACACACACAAATACATACACATCCACAAACACAAATGCATACACATCCACACACACACACAAATACATACACATACACACACACACAAATGCATACACATCCACACACACACACGAATACATACACATCCACACACACACAAATGCTGACACATCCACACACACACACAAATGCTTACACATCCACACACACACACAAATACATACACATCCACACACACACACACACAAATGCATACACATCCACACACACACAAATGCTGACACACCCACACACACACAAATGCATACACATCCACACACAAATGCTTACACATCCACACACACACAAATACATACACATCCACACACACACAAATGCATACACACCCACACACACACAAATGCATACACACCCACACACACACACAAATGCATACACATCCAGACACAAATGCATACACATCCACACACACACACACACACAAATACATACACTTCCACACACACACACAAATACATACACATCCACACACACACACACACAAATGCATACACATCCACACACAAATGCATACACATCCACACACACACACACACACAAATGCATACACATCCACACACACACAAATGCATACACATCCACACACACACAAATACATACACATCCACACACACACACACACAAATGCATACACATACACATCCACACACACACACAAATGCAGACACATCCACACACACACACACAAATACATACACATCCACACACACACACACACACACGCAAATGCATACACATCCACACACAAATGCATACACATCCACACACACACACACACACAAATGCATACACATCCACACACAAATACATACACATCCACACACACACACAAATGCATACACATCCACACACACACAAATACATACACATCCACACACACACACACACACAAATGCATACACATCCACACACACACACAAATACATACACATCCACATCCACACACACACACAAATACATACACATCCACACACACACACACACAAATGCATACACATCCACACACACACAAATGCTTACACATCCACACACACACAAATGCATACACATTCACATGCACACAAATGCTTACACATCCACACACACACAAATGTATACACATCCACACACACACACACAAATGCATACACATTCACACACACACACACAAACACAAATGCATACACATCCACACACACACTCACAAATACAAATGCATACACATCCACACGCACACAAATGCATACACATTCACACGCACACAAATGCTTACACATCCACACACACACAAATGCATACACATTCACACACACACACACATACACAAATGCATACACATCCACACACACACACACAAACACAAATGCATACACATCCACACACACACACAAACACAAATGCATACACATTCACACACACACAAATGCATGCACATTCACATGCACACAAATGCTTATACATCCACACACACACAAATGCATACGCATCCACACACACACACAAATGCTTACACATCCACACACACACAAATGCATACATATTCACACACACACAAGCTTGCACATTCGCACACGCACAAATACATACACATCCACGCACACACACACAAACATAAATGCATACACATCCACACACACACACACACAAACACAAATGCATACACATCCACACAGATGCACAAATGCATACACATCCACACACACACACACAAACACAAATGCATACACATTCACACACACACAAATGCTTGCACATTCACACATACACAAATACATACACAACCACACACACACAAATGCATACACATCCTGACAAACATAAATGCACACACATCCACACACACACACACACACAAACACAAATGCATACACATCCACACACACACACAAATGCATACACATCCACACACACACACACACAAATGCATACACATCCACACACACACACACAAACACAAATGCATACACATCCACACACACACACACACAAATCCATACACATTCACACACACACACACAAATCCATCCACATTCACACACACACTCAAACACAAATGCATACACATCCACACACACACAAACACAAACACAGTCACTCACACACAAACACAGATGCATACACATCCACACACACACAAACACAAACACAGTCACTCACACACAAACACAGATCCATACACATCCACACACACACACAAACACAAATGCATACACATCCACACACACAAACACAAATGCATACACATCCACACACACATACACAAACACAAATGCATACACATCCACACACACACAAATGCATACACATCCACGCACGCACACACACACACACAAACACAAATGCATACACATCCACACACACACACACAAACACAAATGCATACACACCCACACACACACACAAATGCATACACATCCACACACACACAAACACAAACACAGTCACCCACACACAAACACAGATCCATACACATCCACACACACACACAAACACAAATGCATACACATCCACACACACACACACAAACACAAATGCATACACATCCACACACACACACACAAACACAAATGCATACACATCCACACACACACACAAATGCATACACATCCACGCACACACACACACACAAACACAAATGCATACACATCCACACACACACACACAAACACAAATGCATACACACCCACACACACACACAAATGCATACACATCCACACACACACAAACACAAACACAGTCACTCACACACAAACACAGATCCATACACATCCACACACACACACAAACACAAATGCATACACATCCACACACACACACAGAAACACAAATGCATACACATCCACACACACACACAAATGCATACACATCCACGCACACACACACACACAAACACAAATGCATACACATCCACACACACACACACAAACACAAATGCATACACACCCACACACACACACAAATGCATACACATCCACACACACACACACAAACACAAATGCATACACACCCACACACAGACACAAATACATACACATTCACACACACACACAAATGCTTACACACCCGCACATACACAAATACATACACAACCACACACACACAAATGCATACACATCCTGACAAACATAAATGCATACACATCCACACACACACACACAAACACAAATGCATACACATCCACACACACACACACAAACACAAATGCATACACATCCACACACACACATACACACACACACACAAACACAAATGCATGCACACCAACACACACACACAAATGCATACACATCCACACACACACACAAATGCTTACACATCCACACACACACAAATGCATACATATTCACACACACACAAGCTTGCACATTCGCACACGCACAAATACATACACATCCACGCACACACACACAAACATAAATGCATACACATCCACACACATCCACACAGATGCACAAATGCATACACATCCACACAGATGCACAAATGCATACACATCCACACACACACACACAAACACAAATGCATACACATTCACACACACACAAATGCTTGCACATTCACACATACACAAATACATACACAACCACACACACACAAATGCATACACATCCTGACAAACATAAATGCACACACATCCACACACACACACACACACAAACACAAATGCATACACATCCACACACACACACAAATGCATACACATCCACACACACACACACACAAATGCATACACATCCACACACACACACACAAACACACACAAACACAAATGCATACACATTCACACACACACAAACACAAACGAATACACATCCACACACTCACACAAATACATACACATCCACACTCACAGTCACATGGCTGAAGTGAATTCAACAAGACGCAATAGGAGGCTAAATGAGAGAAATTAAAAATATTTACAAGTCACTGAGAATGTTTGAATAGCTGAGCTGGTTTTGGGTGGACGGAGGGGGTGGGGGGATATGATTGGTAAGGCAGGTAGAAATTGAAGACTAAAAAGCTTGCAAAACGGTGTAGGATCTAGCAGGCCAGAAACCGGGAAGATGATAGAGTGGTCAATACTAAAGGTGCAGACTGCCCCGACAGCATAGTGTTTTGATGGGGCACCAGCCAGTCCGTCTTTTTCAAAAAAATATACTTTATTCATAAATTTTGTAGAAGTACTGTCATGCAGACCCCCACCTGCCAAGAATGAGGCATATTAATTTTATCATGTGAACATTGATTTTAAACTGTTGCTGGATGAAGAAAGGACTTGTTAACAAAAATCACCAGACACTTGACTGGAAAACCATTTGCATACTAACAGACAGTGCTTGGAGAGACAAAGGACTATTACCTGGTCCACTTAACCCAAAATGGACTGTGATCACCAGACGTTGAAGGTGAGGAAGCTCACATTACAGGATGACTGCTAAGATGGTAGAATCCACAAACAGAAGTGGGTCTCACCTGCTAGTCACATGACTAACCTGCTGGGCAACCTGGGGTTTTTTGAATTTTGCCACAGAGAAAAGACAGAAGGCAGTTGAAACTGAAGCTGGAGCAAGGAAGCCTCTCTCCTTCTCTCTCTCTCTCGCTTTCTCCCAAGCCACCAGACCCACGGAAGACACGTAAACCTCGAGAGAGAGAGAGAAAAGACATGCGTGAACTGGGCCCCAACGAATTGCAAGACTTACCGGCAACCAAAGACTCCACATTGAACTCAAAGGACTGTAACTACCAGATGTTGCCTCAAACGTTTCCCCTTTATTCCTTCTATTTTCTCTGTCTCTATCTGCATGTGTCTTTATCGCATATGCATGCTAGTGTGGTTGCGTTGCATATTCATAGTCGTTAACCGTTAAAGTTTAAGATGAATAAACTTCTACCATTCTTGTTTAGATCGAAGAAATCCTGTCTGAATTGATTTCTTTGCCTTACCATTGGAAAGCAGTGAACAAGGATTCACTGAGGGGGAGTTAAAACATGGTGTTTTTAAAAATTAAACCCTGTTACGGTTAAACCAGGCAAAGGCTGAGAGGAAACCTCTAGACCCCTTCTCACCTGGTCATAACAGAAATTTGGCGGCTACCATCCCGGATTTGACCCACAGACAAACAAGAGAAATTGGAAGTGGGAAGCCAAATTGTTCACAATCAAAAAAAAGAGAAAAGATTTAAATACAGGTTTTCTTGTGGTTGTGTGTGATTGAATACTAACATGTCTGCAAGTGAAGCCAGTAGCTCTCCAAGCCAGGGTGAAGTAAGTCGATATAAGTTAAAAGCACTGTCTATGGAGGAGTTGAAGAAAATGGCTGAGCAGTGTGGGATCACTGTGCGCAGCAAGGCTAGGAAGTCTGAACTCCTAAGGCTAGTGGCCAACCATTTTTCCCTTGAATCTGAAGAAGCAGAAACACTGTTAGAAGCAGACTCTGACAGGATATTGTTAGCAAAGATACAATTGGAACAGAGGAAACTTGAATTTGAGGAAAGAGAAAAAGAAAGAGAGACAGGAGCGAGAGAAAGAAAGAGACTTCCAGAAGGAATGTGGAGGAAAAGAGAGAGAGGAGAGAGAGAGAGAAAGCAAGAGAGGAGAGAGAAAGAGAAAGAACCTTCCAGAAAGAATGCGAAGAGAGAGAACTGAAGCGGCTTGTGTTAACTTGGGGGCGACAGAGTAACCCCAGTGAAAGCATGGCTAATAAGGAGGAGCATAATTCAGGGCTGGGTACAGAATTGTTAAAACTCTCCCAACTGATCCCAAAATTCAATGAGGGAGACGTGGAAGCATTTTTTGTGTCTTTTGAAAAACTGGCAAGGCAGTTAAAGTAGCCTGCTGAGGTTTGGACACTGCTGTTACAGAGTAAATTAGTAGGAAAAGCCCATGTGGTTTATTCCATGTTGCCAGATGAGAGTTCACCAAATTATGAACTGACAAAAAATGCTATCCTCGAGGCACATAAGTTAGTACTGGAAGCCTATCGCCAGAAGTTTAGAACCCTCAAGAGGCAAGCTAATCAAACTGACCTGGAGTTTGAGAGAAATAAGCAGTTGGCTTTTGACCAGTGGCTGAGGGCTCTTAAAGTACAGCTCAGCTATGAAAATCTCATAAGTAATTTTGTTAGAGGAATTTTAAAACTCTCTAGACCCTGAGACCCCTCTCACCTGGTCGTAACAATACATTACCGTAACAGTTCAAATTTGGCATTATATAAAGTGCAATATAGTTCAGTTTCTTTCAATACAGTACATAGCATACAAGGCTATGGGCCAAGTGCTGGAAAACGGGATTAGAATAGATAGGTGCTTGATGGCCCACACAGACATGATGGGCCGAAGGGCCTTTTTCTGTGCTGTATAACTCTGTGATTCTATGACTGTAGAAATGAGGTGTCTCACTAGACTTACAATTACATGTTATATTTTACAATATATATTTACATTTTATGTCAAATATTCTCTGGTGCATACAGCCCCAAGGGGTTTTGCACAGGTTCCAGCCCTTCGGTGTATCGATGGTGAGAGAGCCTTAGAGTGTGACCCTTCCCCATTGAGCCTTTGTAGCGGTGGCCCCAAACTTTAGTACATCCCTCAGCACATAGTCCTGGACCTTGGAATGTGCCAGCTTATGACACTTGGGCGTGGACAGCTGTTTGCATTGGAAGAACAACAGTATTGGGCAGACCAAAGAGAGTCTTTCACAGGGTTGATGGTCCTCCAGCAGCTGCTGATGTTTGTCTCGGTCTATGTCCTCGGGAACTGCCCATTGAGCACAGACCTCTGTGTTACGAAGCTGCTTGGGATAAACCTGGACAAAAACCACTGCATCTCTTTCCAGACCTTCTTTGCAAAGGCATGATCCAGAAGGAGATGACAGGGTGCAAGCCTGTCTTTCCAGCACCTGCAGTTCTTTGCTTTTCGCTTCCTTGCTAGTTTTCCCTATTGGCAGAGAGATTTAACAATGGTCCTCTTGGTCAGGGGTTCGGAGATGTCAGTAATCAGGATAGTCTCAATAGCTGTGGAATGCAGATTAGAAGGCCCACCATCAGCAACAGCATATATTTATGGAGCATCTTTAATCTAGTAAAATGTCCTGATGCGCTTCACAGAAGTATTATCAAACAAAATTTGGCACCGGGCCTCATAAGGAGATATTAAGATAGTTCTAAAAGCTTGGTCAAAGAGGTAATCTCTTAAAGGAGGAGAGAGAGATGGAGAGCTTGGCTGAGCCAGTTGAAGGCACAGCTGTCAATGGTGGAGTAGTGAAAATCTGTGACGTGTCAACAGACCAGAATTAGAGGAACACCGATATCTTGGAGAGTTGTACGACTGGAGGAGGTTACAAAGATGGGGAAGGATGAGGCCTTGGAGGGATTTGAAAACAAGGATGAGAATTTTAAAATTGAGGCATTGCTGGATTGAGAGTCAATGTAGATCAGCGATCACATGGGTGATGTGTGAACAGGACTTGGTGCAAGTTAGGATACAGGTAGCAGAGTTATGGATGAACTCAAGTTTAGGGAGGGTGCAACGTGGGAGGGTGCAAGGTGGGAGGCTGCAAAGTGGGAGGCCTCAAGGTGGGAGGGTGCAAGGTGGGAGGCTGCAAAGTGGGAGGCCTCAAGGTGGGAGGCCGCAAGGTGGGAGGGTGCAAGATGGGAGGGTTCAACGTGGGAGGGTGCAAGGTGGGAGGGTGCAAGGTGGGAGGGTGCATTGTGGGAGGGTGCAACGTGGGAGGGTGCAAAGTGGGAGGCCGCAAAGTGGGAGGGTGCAAGGTGAGAGGCTGCAAGGTGGGAGGCCGCAAGGTGGGAGGGTGCAACGTGGGAGGGTGCAAAGTGGGAGGCCGCAAGGTGGGAGGCCGCAAGGTGGGAGGGTGCAAGGTGGGAGGGTGCAACGTGGGAGGGTGCAAGGTGGGAGGTTGCAAGGTGGGAGGGTGCAAAGTGGGAGGCCGCAAGGTGGGAGGGTGCAAGGTGGGAGGCTGCAAGGTGGGAGGCCGCAAGGTGGGAGGCCGCAAGGTGGGAGGGTGCAAGGTGGGAGGGTGCAACGTGGGAGGGTGCAAGGTGGGAGGTTGCAAGGTGGGAGGGTGCAAAGTGGGAGGCCGCAAGGTGGGAGGGTGCAACGTGGGAGGGTGCAAGGTGGGAGGGTGCAACGTGGGAGGGTGCTAGGTGGGAGGGTGCAAGGTGGGAGACCGCAAGGTGGGAGGGTGCAACGTGGGAGGGTGCAAAGTGGGAGGCCGCAAAGTGGGAGGGTGCAAGGTGGGAGGCTGCAAGGTGGGAGGCCGCAAGGTGGGAGGGTGCAAGGTGGGAGGCCGTAAGGTGGGAGGCCGCAAGGTGGGAGGGTGCAAGGTGGGAGGCCGCAAGGTGGGAGGGTGCAAGTTGGGAGGGTGTAAGGTGGGAGGCTGCAAGGTGGTAGGGTGCAAGGTGGGAGGCTGCAAGGTGGGAGGGTGCAAGGTGGGAGGCTGCAAGGTGGGAGTGTGCAAGGGGGGAGGGTGCAAGGTGGGAGGCTGCAAGGTGGTAGGGTGCAAGGTGGGAGGCCGCAAGGTGGGAGTGTGCAAGGGGGGAGGGTGCAAGGTGGGAGGCTGCAAGGTGGTAGGGTGCAAGGTGGGAGGCCGCAAGGTGGGAGGGTGCAAGGTGGGAGGCCGCAAGGTGGGAGGGTGCAAGTTGGGAGGGTGCAAGGTGGAAGGCTGCAAGGTGGTAGGGTGCAAGGTGGGAGGCTGCAAGGTGGGAGGGTGCAAGGTGGGAGGCTGCAAGGTGGGAGTGTGCAAGGGGGGAGGGTGCAAGGTGGGAGGCTGCAAGGTGGTAGGGTGCAAGGTGGGAGGCCGCAAGGTGGGAGGGTGCAAGGTGGGAGGCCGCAAGGTGGGAGGGTGCAAGTTGGGAGGGTGCAAGGTGGGAGGCTGCAAGGTGGTAGGGTGCAAGGTGGTAGGGTGCAAGGTGGGAGGCTGCAAGGTGGGAGGGTGCAAGGTGGGAGTCTGCAAGGTGGGAGTGTGCAAGGGGGGAGGGTGCAAGGTGGGAGGCTGCAAGGTGGGAGGGTGCAAGGTGGGAGGCTGCAAGGTGGGAGTGTGCAAGGTGGGAGGGTGCAAGGGGGGAGGGTGCAAGGGGGGAGGGTGCAAGGTGGGAGGGTGCAAGGTGGGAGGCTGCAAGGTGGGAGTGTGCAAGGGGGGAGGGTGCAAGGTGGGAGGCTGCAAGGTGGGAGGGTGCAAGGTGGGAGGCTGCAAGGTGGGAGTGTGCAAGGTGGGAGGGTGCAAGGGGGGAGGGTGCAAGGTGGGAGGGTGCAAGGTGGGAGGCTGCAAGGTGGGAGGGTGCAAGGTGGGAGGCTGCAAGGTGGGAGACCGCAAAGTGGGAGGCCGCAAAGTGGGAGGGTGCAAGGTGGGAGGCTGCAAGGTGGGAGGCCGCAAGGTGGGAGGGTGCAACGTGGGAGGGTGCAAAGTGGGAGGCCGCAAAGTGGGAGGGTGCAAGGTGGGAGGCTGCAAGGTGGGAGGCCGCAAGGTGGGAGGCCGCAAGGTGGGAGGGTGCAAGGTGGGAGGGTGCAACGTGGGAGGGTGCAAGGTGGGAGGTTGCAAGGTGGGAGGGTGCAAGGTGGGAGGCCGCAAGGTGGGAGGGTGCAACGTGGGAGGGTGCAAGGTGGCAGGCTGCAAGGTGGGAGACCGCAAGGTGGGAGGGTGCAACGTGGGAGGGTGCAAGGTGGGAGACCGCAAGGTGGGAGACCGCAAGGTGGGAGGCTGCAAGGTGGGAGGGTGCAACGTGGGAGGGTGCTAGGTGGAAGGGTGCAAGGTGGGAGACCGCAAGGTGGGAGGGTGCAACGTGGGAGGGTGCAAAGTGGGAGGGTGCAAGGTGGGAGGCTGCAAGGCGGGAGGCCGCAAGGTGGGAGGGTGCAAGGTGGGAGGCCGTAAGGTGGGAGGCCGCAAGGTGGGAGGGTGCAAGGTGGGAGGCCGCATGGTGGGAGGGTGCAAGTTGGGAGGGTGCAAGGTGGGAGGCTGCAAGGTGGTAGGGTGCAAGGTGGGAGGCTGCAAGGTGGGAGGGTGCAAGGTGGGAGGTTGCAAGGTGGGAGTGTGCAAGGGGGGAGGGTGCAAGGTGGGAGGCTGCAAGGTGGTAGGGTGCAAGGTGGGAGGCCGCAAGGTGGGAGTGTGCAAGGGGGGAGGGTGCAAGGTGGGAGGCTGCAAGGTGGTAGGGTGCAAGGTGGGAGGCCGCAAGGTGGGAGGGTGCAAGGTGGGAGGCCGCAAGGTGGGAGGGTGCAAGTTGGGAGGGTGCAAGGTGGGAGGCTGCAAGGTGGTAGGGTGCAAGGTGGGAGGCTGCAAGGTGGGAGGGTGCAAGGTGGGAGGCTGCAAGGTGGGAGTGTGCAAGGGGGGAGGGTGCAAGGTGGGAGGCTGTAAGGTGGTAGGGTGCAAGGTGGGAGGCCGCAAGGTGGGAGGGTGCAAGGTGGGAGGCCGCAAGGTGGGAGGGTGCAAGTTGGGAGAGTGCAAGGTGGGAGGCTGCAAGGTGGGAGTGTGCAAGGGGGGAGGGTGCAAGGTGGGAGGCTGCAAGGTGGGAGGGTGCAAGGTGGGAGGCTGCAAGGTGGGAGTGTGCAAGGTGGGAGGGTGCAAGGGGGGAGGGTGCAAGGGGGGAGGGTGCAAGGTGGGAGGGTGCAAGGTGGGAGGCTGCAAGGTGGGAGTGTGCAAGGGGGGAGGGTGCAAGGTGGGAGGCTGCAAGGTGGGAGGGTGCAAGGTGGGAGGCTGCAAGGTGGGAGTGTGCAAGGTGGGAGGGTGCAAGGGGGGAGGGTGCAAGGTGGGAGGGTGCAAGGTGGGAGGCTGCAAGGTGGGAGGGTGCAAGGTGGGAGGCTGCAAGGTGGGAGACCGCAAAGTGGGAGGCCGCAAAGTGGGAGGGTGCAAGGTGGGAGGCTGCAAGGTGGGAGGCCGCAAGGTGGGAGGGTGCAACGTGGGAGGGTGCAAAGTGGGAGGCCGCAAAGTGGGAGGGTGCAAGGTGGGAGGCTGCAAGGTGGGAGGCCGCAAGGTGGGAGGCCGCAAGGTGGGAGGGTGCAAGGTGGGAGGGTGCAACGTGGGAGGGTGCAAGGTGGGAGGTTGCAAGGTGGGAGGGTGCAAGGTGGGAGGCCGCAAGGTGGGAGGGTGCAACGTGGGAGGGTGCAAGGTGGCAGGCTGCAAGGTGGGAGACCGCAAGGTGGGAGGGTGCAACGTGGGAGGGTGCAAGGTGGGAGGCTGCAAGGTGGGAGACCGCAAGGTGGGAGGCTGCAAGGTGGGATGGTGCAACGTGGGAGGGTGCTAGGTGGAAGGGTGCAAGGTGGGAGACCGCAAGGTGGGAGGGTGCAACGTGGGAGGGTGCAAAGTGGGAGGGTGCAAGGTGGGAGGCTGCAAGGCGGGAGGCCGCAAGGTGGGAGGGTGCAAGGTGGGAGGCCGTAAGGTGGGAGGCCGCAAGGTGGGAGGGTGCAAGGTGGGAGGCCGCATGGTGGGAGGGTGCAAGTTGGGAGGGTGCAAGGTGGGAGGCTGCAAGGTGGTAGGGTGCAAGGTGGGAGGCTGCAAGGTGGGAGGGTGCAAGGTGGGAGGTTGCAAGGTGGGAGTGTGCAAGGGGGGAGGGTGCAAGGTGGGAGGCTGCAAGGTGGTAGGGTGCAAGGTGGGAGGCCGCAAGGTGGGAGTGTGCAAGGGGGGAGGGTGCAAGGTGGGAGGCTGCAAGGTGGTAGGGTGCAAGGTGGGAGGCCGCAAGGTGGGAGGGTGCAAGGTGGGAGGCCGCAAGGTGGTAGGGTGCAAGGTGGGAGGCTGCAAGGTGGGAGGGTGCAAGGTGGGAGGCTGCAAGGTGGGAGTGTGCAAGGGGGGAGGGTGCAAGGTGGGAGGCTGTAAGGTGGTAGGGTGCAAGGTGGGAGGCCGCAAGGTGGGAGGGTGCAAGGTGGGAGGCCGCAAGGTGGGAGGGTGCAAGTTGGGAGGGTGCAAGGTGGGAGGCTGCAAGGTGGGAGTGTGCAAGGGGGGAGGGTGCAAGGTGGGAGGCTGCAAGGTGGGAGGGTGCAAGGTGGGAGGCTGCAAGGTGGGAGTGTGCAAGGTGGGAGGGTGCAAGGGGGGAGGGTGCAAGGGGGGAGGGTGCAAGGTGGGAGGGTGCAAGGTGGGAGGCTGCAAGGTGGGAGTGTGCAAGGGGGGAGGGTGCAAGGTGGGAGGCTGCAAGGTGGGAGGGTGCAAGGTGGGAGGCTGCAAGGTGGGAGTGTGCAAGGTGGGAGAGTGCAAGGGGGGAGGGTGCAAGGTGGGAGGGTGCAAGGTGGGAGGCTGCAAGGTGGGAGGGTGCAAGGTGGGAGGCTGCAAGGTGGGAGACCGCAAAGTGGGAGGCCGCAAAGTGGGAGGGTGCAAGGTGGGAGGCTGCAAGGTGGGAGGCCGCAAGGTGGGAGGGTGCAACGTGGGAGGGTGCAAAGTGGGAGGGTGCAAAGTGGGAGGGTGCAAGGTGGGAGGCTGCAAGGTGGGAGGCCGCAAGGTGGGAGGCCGCAAGGTGGGAGGGTGCAAGGTGGGAGGGTGCAACGTGGGAGGGTGCAAGGTGGGAGGTTGCAAGGTGGGAGGGTGCAAGGTGGGAGGCCGCAAGGTGGGAGGGTGCAACGTGGGAGGGTGCAAGGTGGCAGGCTGCAAGGTGGGAGACCGCAAGGTGGGAGGGTGCAACGTGGGAGGGTGCAAGGTGGGAGGCTGCAAGGTGGGAGACCGCAAGGTGGGAGGCTGCAAGGTGGGAGGGTGCAACGTGGGAGGGTGCTAGGTGGAAGGGTGCAAGGTGGGAGACCGCAAGGTGGGAGGGTGCAACGTGGGAGGGTGCAAAGTGGGAGGGTGCAAGGTGGGAGGCTGCAAGGCGGGAGGCCGCAAGGTGGGAGGGTGCAAGGTGGGAGGCCGTAAGGTGGGAGGCCGCAAGGTGGGAGGGTGCAAG
Organism: Heterodontus francisci; assembly: GCF_036365525.1. Classification (NCBI taxonomy): domain Eukaryota; kingdom Metazoa; phylum Chordata; class Chondrichthyes; order Heterodontiformes; family Heterodontidae; genus Heterodontus; species Heterodontus francisci. The sequence goes on from NW_027141559.1 coordinate 27,551, forward strand.
GTGGGAGGCCGCATGGTGGGAGGGTGCAAGTTGGGAGGGTGCAAGGTGGGAGGCTGCAAGGTGGTAGGGTGCAAGGTGGGAGGCTGCAAGGTGGGAGGGTGCAAGGTGGGAGGTTGCAAGGTGGGAGTGTGCAAGGGGGGAGGGTGCAAGGTGGGAGGCTGCAAGGTGGTAGGGTGCAAGGTGGGAGGCCGCAAGGTGGGAGTGTGCAAGGGGGGAGGGTGCAAGGTGGGAGGCTGCAAGGTGGTAGGGTGCAAGGTGGGAGGCCGCAAGGTGGGAGGGTGCAAGGTGGGAGGCCGCAAGGTGGGAGGGTGCAATTGGGAGGGTGCAAGGTGGGAGGCTGCAAGGTGGTAGGGTGCAAGGTGGGAGGCTGCAAGGTGGGAGGGTGCAAGGTGGGAGGCTGCAAGGTGGGAGTGTGCAAGGGGGGAGGGTGCAAGGTGGGAGGCTGTAAGGTGGTAGGGTGCAAGGTGGGAGGCCGCAAGGTGGGAGGGTGCAAGGTGGGAGGCCGCAAGGTGGGAGGGTGCAAGTTGGGAGGGTGCAAGGTGGGAGGCTGCAAGTTGGTAGGGTGCAAGGTGGGAGGCTGCAAGGTGGGAGGGTGCAAGGTGGGAGGCTGCAAGGTGGGAGGGTGCAAGGTGGGAGGCTGCAAGGTGGGAGTGTGCAAGGTGGGAGGGTGCAAGGGGGGAGGGTGCAAGGGGGGAGGGTGCAAGGTGGGAGGGTGCAAGGTGGGAGGCTGCAAGGTGGGAGTGTGCAAGGGGGGAGGGTGCAAGGTGGGAGGCTGCAAGGTGGGAGGGTGCAAGGTGGGAGGCTGCAAGGTGGGAGTGTGCAAGGTGGGAGGGTGCAAGGGGGGAGGGTGCAAGGGGGGAGGGTGCAAGGTGGGAGGGTGCAAGGTGGGAGGCTGCAAGGTGGGAGGGTGCAAGGTGGGAGGCTGCAAGGTGGGAGTGTGCAAGGTGGGAGGGTGCAAGGGGGGAGGGTGCAAGGTGGGAGTGTGCAAGGTGGGAGGGTGCAAGGTGGGAGGCTGCAAGGTGGGAGTGTGCAAGGGGGGAGGGTGCAAGGTGGGAGGCTGCAAGGTGGTAGGGTGCAAGGTGGGAGGCTGCAAGGTGGGAGGGTGCAAGGTGGGAGGGTGCAAGGTGGGAGGGTGCAAGGGGGGAGGGTGCAAGGTGGGAGTGTGCAAGGTGGGAGTGTGCAAGGTGGGAGGGTGCAAGGTGGGAGGCTGCAAGGTGGGAGGGTGCAAATTGGGAGGGTGCAAGGTGGGAGTGTGCAAGGTGGGAGGGAGCAAGGGGGGAGGGTGCAAGGTGGGAGGGTGCAAGGTGGGAGGCTGCAAGGTGGGAGGGTGCAAGGTGGGAGGCTGCAAGGTGGGAGTGTGCAAGGTGGGAGGGTGCTAGGTGGGAGGGTGCAACGTGGGAGGGTGCAAGGGGGGAGGCCGCAAAGTGGGAGGGTGCAAGGTGGGAGGGTGCAAGGGGGGAGGGTGCTAGGTGGGAGGGTGCAACGTGGGAGGGTGCAAGGGGGGAGGCCGCAAAGTGGGAGGGTGCAAGGTGGGAGGGTGCAAGGGGGGAGTGTGCAAGGTGGGAGGGTGCAAGGGGGGAGGCTGCAAGGTGGGAGGGTGCAAGGTGGGAGGGTGCAAGGGGGGAGGCTGCAAGGTGGGAGGGTGCAAGGGGGGAGTGTGCAAGGTGGGAGGGTGCAAGGGGGGAGGCTGCAAGGTGGGAGGGTGCAAGGGGGGAGTGTGCAAGGTGGGAGGGTGCAAGGTGGGAGGGTGCAAGGGGGGAGGCTGCAAGGTGGGAGGGTGCAAGGTGGGAGGGTGCAAGGGGGGAGGCTGCAAGGTGGGAGGATGCAAGGGGGGAGGCTGCAAGGTGGGAGGGTGCAAGGTGGGAGGGTGCAAGAGGGGAGGGTGCAAGGTGGGAGTGTGCAAGGTGGGAGTGTGCAAGGTGGGAGGGTGCAAGGTGGGAGGGTGCAAGGGGGGAGGGTGCAAGGTGGGAGTGTGCAAGGGGGGAGGGTGCAAGGTGGGAGGGTGCAAGGTGGGAGTGTGCAAGGGGGGAGGCTGCAAGGTGGGAGGCTGCAAGGTGGGAGGGTGCAAGGTGGGAGGGTGCAAGGTGGGAGTGTGCAAGGTGGGAGGGTGCAAGGTGGGAGTGTGCAAGGGGGGAGGGTGCAAGGTGGGAGTGTGCAAGGGGGGAGGGTGCAAGGTGGGAGGGTGCAAGGTGGGAGGGTGCAAGGTGGGAGTGTGCAAGGTGGGAGGCCGACCAGGAGCGCATTGGAATCGTCAAGTCTAGAGGTAACAAAGGAAAAAACTGAGAATGTTTGTGCATTGCAGACGTCTTTCTGCTACTGGCATCAGCTCGCTTGACAGATTTACTTAAATATGAAGATACAAAGTAAATGAGGGCATGCCAGGATCCTCCCTTTACACACACACTCATTTGACCAGAGTTCCAACAGCAGAAAAGATGACCAAAAGAAACCTTTTAGGATCTGCTTCCTCTCCACTGCCTTTATGTTGCGGTAGAATTCAGACTTTTCTGGAAAGTGGCAATAAGCTAATGCATTATCTAATTGTGTCAAAGTCAAGCTGCAGAGATGACTTAGAAGGAACTTTCCTGATCCTCAATTCACTTGTGAGGTTGTCCATTTTGGTAGGAAGAATAGAAAAGCAAAATATTATTTAATTGGAGAGAGACTACAGAATGCTGCGGAACAGAGGGATCTGGGTGTCCTTGTACATGAGTCACAAAAGGTTTGTATGCAGGTACAGCAAGTAATTAGGAAGGCAAATGGAATGTTGGCCTTTATTGCAAGGAGGATGGAGTATAAAAGTAGAGAACTCTTGCTACAACTGTACAGGGCATTTGAAAGACCGCATCTAGAGTACTGTGTACAGTTTTGATCTCCTTATTTAAGGAGCTATACACTTGCATTGGAGGCAGTTCTGAAAATGTTCACTAAATTGATTCCTGGGATGAAGGGGTTGTCCTATGAGGAAAGGTTGAGCAGGTTGGGCCTATACTCATTGGAGTTTAGAAGAATGAGAGGCGATCTTGTTGAAACGTATAAGATTCTGAGGAGTTTTGACAGGTTAGTTGCTGAGAGGATGTTTCCCCTCGTGAGGGAATCTAGAACTAGAGGGTACAGCTTCTGAACAAGGGGTCTCCCATTTAAGATGGAGATGAGAAGGAATTTCTTCTCTTAGAGGGTGGTTAATCTTTGGAATTCTCTTCCCCAGAGAGGAGTGGAGCCTGGATCGTTGAATATATTCAAGGCTGAGTTGGACAGATTTTTGATTGACAAGGGAGTCAAGGGTTATGGGAGGCAGACAGGAAAGTGGAGTAGAGGCCATGCTCTTATTGAATGGGGTTAACCTCCTCGAGGGGCAGAATGGCCTCCTCCAGCTCCTATTTCTTATGTTCTCTTGTAGTCTGGTTAACTACCTAAGGTGGGAGGATGGAGGGCCATTTCAATGAACAATAGCCACTGTTGCCAAATTGGAAATATTATAGGACTAGCAGAGACCCGCAAAACATTTGCGGTCAAATTAGTATCGTTATTGCTACAGTACTTCTTTAAATACAGGATTTCTGGTTATTCTTTTACCAAGATTTTAACAGAATCAAAACCTCCCATTCTGGAAAAAGCTGCATAAAGCTGTTCATGTGTAAAACAAGACTAGGAATATAAATATAAATTTTGTCAGGATTCTCGCCTTGTGACTTGTTTATAATCATAGAATATGAAAGTCTGATTGGGAACTGTTTTCTCCCGGAGTTGAAAAGGCAGGTTTACATCTGATGGGCTCAATATTATTCGAGGAATAAATGCTCTATTTCATGAAATCTGCCTGTTATAATTTTCCACATCTATCATCGAAGTAAACAGCTTCCTAACTACCAATCTTGTTCCATGACAAAATCCTTGTTTAGGATTCAGGTTTTGCAGCAACATTATAACTGCTCCTTCCTTGAGTCTAAGTTTGTGCGGTGACCTGCCCATTGGAGTTAGACTGTATAGAAACTCTGGAGGGTATAGACTGTTATCATCATGTTCATCTACAGAATCAGCACTGATGTATTCTTTTAATTCACCTGACTGCTTTTTAAAATCTTTTTCACTCAAATCTAGTGAATCTGCATTGTTCGCACAGAGAACAGCTTTCGAATAATAAGTTGTGTCAAATAATTGTTCCCACCATTTTGCCACACTTAACCAATTCCATGATCTCAGCCATCCCCATCCCATGCCATCCCTCTCATGCCATTCCCATCCCATTCCTTCCATTCATCTTCTGCCATCCCCATCCCTCCCATCAATCCCATCCCTAATAGAAACAATCTCTCCAGCCAGGGTAACTTTATTGTTGGGCTGCCCCTACCTTCCACTGTTTTTGTTCTCCACAACACCCTCACTCTGCTACTGCCACAGCTGCACGTGCATCACAAACTCCAGTCCTCCTCCTTTCCTATATGCCTCCATGGTGCCAGGCACCACCTACCAAATAAATCCACCAACAGAAGTGCCCCTCAAAACAGTCTGGACAGGCAAAAAATGACCATTATTATAGATTGAAAAAACCTTTATGAAAAGTGAATGTGGGACTCTGATGCTGTCTTCATTATTGACCAAATAGGTAGTACTGGAACACTGAATGAATCGGAACCCATGAGTGAGCTGGGCAGCACATGGTATATTACCAACTGAAGTGCCTCCTTTTAGTAACTTTGACCAAAAAAAGATTCCGTAATCACAAATGGGGACTTGAATTCAATTGTGAACACTGAGTTCTAATGTAAGGTCATTGACCTGAAATGTTAACTCTGTACTTCTCTCCATAGGTGCTGCCTGACCTGCTGAGTTTTTCCAACAATTTCTGTTTATATTTCAGATTTCCAGCATCTGTAGTATTTTGCTTTTGTATCGGTTGTAACTGATGTTGACTGCATTGGACAACAGGTGTGTGTGTGTGTGTGTGTGTGTGTGTGTGTGTGTGTGTGTGTGTGTGTGTGTGTGTGTGTGTGTGTGTGTGTGTGTGTGTGTGTGTGTGTGTGTGTGTGTGTGTGTGTGTGTGTGTGTGTGTGTGTGTGAGGATAGATTTCATTAGATAAGTTGAAAGTTGTGTGTGGAGATTACAATAAAGGAAAATAACATAAATTATATTGTTTATAAAAAAATCTGCTAAAATACGGACCTCTATACCTATAATTATACCTATTCTACCCTCCCAATACCTACTATACCCATACGGCTTACCTCCCAGTGTTAGCTGTTCTTCCATTCATTCATTACTCTGATTATTTCAGCTCCACCGAAGACCATCTCATACAAATTGTCATCAGAATATTGTAGGAAACAAGGTTGGACATTAAGAGCTATCTCAGCAGTGTTTCCTAAATCTGAAGATTTCACACTTTACATTCCCAGTGTACAATCTTACAAGGAACCGAAGGTGAGGCAGGCTCCTGCATCTATATCATTCAGAATTTAAACCACGGGTTCTCCCAGCTCCTGGTCAATTTGGATTAGTAATAACACTCTCATCTCTAAGAAGGATGTGGGTTCAGGACTTGAGTACATAGGGTTAACAATTCTTTCCAGCCCACATATGGGTACACAGGGGTGCAGAGAACCAGTCTTGTTCCTGAATGTATAGGCCTGAGACCCACCTAACATTCAGCCTCAGGACTCATTATAATGAACCGGCGAGCTGTGGACACCTAATGGGCATCCCCAGGCAGCGTGCCAGAGATGATGCCTCAAATATCGGGCTGTAGATAAGGGATAAGTCCTTAAAGTCGATTGGGCAGGAGGGAAACTGTGTCCAGCAGAGTGGATTCCATTGCACTATGAAGAGCAGGAACTCCATGTATGCTGTCCAACATTCATCCTGTGACGGACACCAACAAAATGGTTGTTAATTGGTTATTTATCTCATTTGCTGTTTGTGACATCTTGCTGTGTGCATTTCTGGTTACCATTTTACACAACAGTGAATACATTTCAAATATAATTAATTAAGTGCGACAGGCTTGCTTTGACATTCCTGAAGATGTTCTGAGATGCACTATAAATGTTCTCTCTTTGCCCAATGTCCCTGTGTCACTTTTAAACATCTTCCAGTGTACTGTTTAAAGCTAAACACCACCTTAAAAAGTGTCCAAAGTATACAGTTGTCGTAGTGCTGGTTTGCTAAACAAGAAGTAGATACTGTTTTATTTCATAGCTAATTATTCACACCATCCTTTCCCACATGGTGCTCGCCACTGCCCAGTGGGATTTAGCAGGACAGGAATAAATAGACAAGGGGTAAGGGGTATATTTTAGATCATGTTTTACTTTGTATACAGGACTTCTGTTATCAGAGAATCTTAGAATGGTCACAGTACAGAAGGAGGCCATTTGAACTGCCAGCTCTCAACTAGTCCCACTCCCTCACCCTTTCCCCATAGCCCTGTAACTTTTTTCAGTTCAAGTGCTTTTCTGTTTCCCTTTTGAAAGCCATGATTGAAGTTGCCTCCACCGCACTCTCAGAGAGTGCATTCCAGAACGTAACCACTTGCTGCGTAAAAGGGTTTTTCCACATGTTACCATTGGTTCTTATACCAATCACCTGAAATTGGTGCTCTCTAGTTCTCAACCCTTCTGTTAGTGGGAACAGTTTCTCTCTATCGACGCTGCCCAGACCCCTCATGATTTTGAATGAACAGCTCTATCAAATCAAAATAAAAGCAGAAAGTGCTGGAAATACTCAGCAGGTCTGGCAGCATCTGTGGAGAAAGAAGCAGAGTTAACGTTTCAGGTCTGTGACCCTTTTGTCAGAACTGGTCACCAACCTGAAACGTTATCTCTGCTTCTCTCTCCACAGATGCTGCCAGACCTGCTGAGTATTTCCAGCATTTCTTGTTCTTATTTCAGATTTCCAGCATCTGCAGTATTTTGCTTTTATTTATCATAACTTCAGTGCTTTTGTACTCTATGCCTCTATTTATACAGCCCAGGATCCCAAATGCCTTTTAACCAGTTTCTCAATCTGCCCTGATATCTTCAGTAATTTGCACACTTTTAGCCCTAGATCTCTCTGTTCCTGCACCACCTTTAGAACTGTGTCCTTTATTTTACATTGCCTCTCCTCATTCTTCCTATCAAACTGTATCACTTCACACTTCTCTGCATTAAATTTCCTCTGCCACCTATCTGCCCATTCCACTAGCCTATGTCCTCTGAGGCTGAGGGGGGACCTGATTGAGGTATACAAAATTATGAGGGGCATTGATAGGTTAGATAGGAAGAAACTTTTTCCCTTAGCAGAGGGATCAATAACCAGGAGGAATAGATTTAGGGTAAGGGGCAGAAGGTTTAGAGGGGTTTTGAGGAAAAATAATTTCACCCATAGGGTGGTTGGAATCTGGAACACACTGCCTGAAGGGGTGGTAGAGACAGGAACCCTCACAACATTTAAGAAGTAGTTTGATGAGCACTTGAAATGCCATAGCATACAAGGCTACAGGCCAAGTGCTGGAAAATGGGATTAGAATAGATAGGTGCTTGATGGGCTGAAGGGCCTGTTTCTGTGCTGTATAACTCTATGACTCTTGAAGTTTATAACTATTCTCCTCACTATTCACAATACCTGCAAGTTCTCTGCCATCTGCAGATTTTGAAATTGTGCCCTGTATGCCCAAGTCTAGGTCATTAATGTACTTCAAGAAAAACAGTGGTCCTTGTATTGAGCCCTAGTGAACACCGCTGTCTGCCTTCCTCCAGTCCGAATAACAACCGGTCACCGGTCACCTCTACTCTCTGTTTCCTGTCACTCAGCCAACTTTGTAACCCTGCTGCCACTGTCCCTTTTATTCCATGGGCTTCAACATTGTTGACAAGCCTATTATGTGGCACTTTATCAAACACCTTTTGGAAGTCCATGTACACCACATCAACTGCATTACCCTCATCATCCCTTTCTGTTACCTCATCAAAAAACTCAATCAAATTAGTTAAACATGATTTGCCCTTGACAAATCCATGCTTGCTTTCCTTAATTAATTCATATTTCTCCAAGTGACTTTTAATTGTGTCCTGGATTATCGTTTCTCAAAGCTTTCCCATCACTAAGGTTAAATTAACTGGCCTGTAGTTGCTGGTTTTATGCTTACACCCTTTTTTGAACAAGACTGTAATAGTTGCAATGCTCTAGTTCTCTGGCACCACTCAGTGGGCTGAATGTTACGAGTGCGCGGAAAATCGCAGCAGCGCGCTCTCATCTCGGCGGTCTTCGGACCCTGATGCGCCATCGCTGAGCCCTCGTGAGTTTTTGCACAGGGGCTCATTTAAATGGAGGGGTCTAGAGCGGCCACCCATGATAACGTAGAGGGGGCAGCCTTTCAAGCCCCGGCAATGGCGTCCAGCTTCACGCCCTTCAGTGACATTTGAATTTGGCCACCGACCCTAAATAAACTTATTTATATAAATAAATGAACGCGAATGTCCCCCCCCCCCCCCCCCCACACCCCCAATCTCGTTACCTTTGCCCTTCAGCCCATTCCCACCATTCCCACGGCCTATAAAAAGAGTTTTTAACGCTCCCCCTCTACCGCCCTGATAATTTCATTCCTCCCCCCTCCCACCAGTGTCGCGCCTCAGAACTCCAAACGGAGTTCCGAA